>NC_084618.1:55642210-55942210 GCF_033978795.1 Nerophis ophidion
CTTCCTTGCTTTGTGGTGGTAATGTTGGACAAAGGAGATGCCCAAATGAAAGGACCATAGCAGTGAGGTCCATTCCCATGCTCCAAAGAATAAACACGGGGACTCGTGTCAACCAAAATAGTAGCACAGCCATGCTTATCGCGGCCATTGATGACTTCTTTTAAGCTTTGTTATCATTAGAGGGCTGGCTGCTAATGAAGACTCTGTAAACACTTGACGGCGATAATGAGGGAGGTCCTGGAAACTGTGAGGTTACTTACACACAGACTGCTGTCCATCAAGTATTTTTTTCCAACTCAAGGGTGAAAGTGTCAAGAACAGCGGAAACAATACCAAAAAATGTCTATTTAAAGAAACATGATTGCATTCTTTTTAGTTTTCACAGTGGGGACCCATGTCACTCTTTTGTGCGACGTTAAAATGGGCTTGTGTCAACTAGAAAATGCAATAAAAATTGAATATTCAACTGTTAAAATACCAACAAGTTAGTTGCTTTAGTCATTTTTCTACTAGCTTAACACGGCTAAGAAGCAAATATTAGCAACCTCTTTAAACCCATTTAGCAAAATGGAACCGGCAACTGCATAAAAGTGAAGTGAATTATGTTTATATAGCGCTTTTCTCTATTGGGGCGTTATAGCTCGGTTGGTGGAGCGGCCATGCCAGCAACTTCAGGGTTGCAGGTTCGATCCCCGCTTCCGCCATCCCAGTCACTGCCGTTGTGTCCTTGGGCAAGACACTTTACCCACCTGCTCCCAGTGCCACCCACACTGGTTTAAATGTAACTTAGATATTGGGTTTCACTATGTAAAGCGCTTTGAGTCACTAGAGAAAAAGCGCTATATAAATATCATTCACTTCACTTCACTATTGACTCAAAGCACTTTACATTGTGAAACCCAATATCTAAGTTACATTAAACCAGTGTGAGTGGCATTGGGAGCAGGTGGGTAAAGTGTCTTGCCCAAGGACACAACAGCAGTGACTAGGATGGTGGAAGCGGGATTCGAACCTGGAACCCTCAACTTGCAGGCATGGCCACTCTACCAACCGAGCTATGCCACCCAAAAAAAACAACAAAGAAAATACTTGCTGTCCTTGACTTAAATATGTTTGTCAAAGCTCTGATATTCATTTCAAATAAACTACATGAGACCTTGTCAAAATGGGTTTACATCACATTTGTTTTCTTTTATGTAGATGCTACCCATAGCAAAAATGTGTTCGCTCATCTGTTGCTCAATGTCATATCTTGAGTTCAATTTGAGCTTCTCATGTTTCATTATGTGATATATATGTTTCATATCTCTTGTTCCTAAAGCGCAGGACCTGGCACTCTACAGTGCTGCCAGAGCCAAGCTGAAGAGAGGCATCAGAGAGGCAAAAGCCGAACACAGGAGGAAAATGGAAGCCCACCTGCAGAGCAACAACACCAAGGAGGTATGGAAAGGAATAAAAGACATGACCAACTTCAGACCCAGTAACCCTTCGGCTGACGGTGACGCCTCTCGAGCGGGGGAGTTAAACAGCTTCTTCGCCCGATTTGAGAGAAAAACACCTGCAGCCGTCACAACACTCCCACCCAACACCCACACCAGCTGCATCCTTATACTGGAGGAGCATGAGGTGAGACGCACGCTGAAGGCAGTGAACCCGAGGAAGGCTACGGGCCCAGATGGAGTCCCGGGACAGGTACTAAGAGACTGTGCAGACCAGCTGGCCGGAGTATTTACGAAGATCTTCACCCAGTCCCTCTCCCAGGCCGTCATCCCATCATGCCTGAAGACCTCCACAATAATCCCGGTGCCGAAGAAGAACTCTGTCAGATGCCTGAATGACTACCGTCCAGTTTCACTTACACCTATAGCTATGAAGTGCTTCGAGAAGCTGGTACGGACCCATATCACCTCAGTCCTCCCTCCCGAGCTCGACCCACACCAGTTTGGCTACAGAGCCAACAGGTCCACAGAGGACGCCATCGCCACAGTCCTACACTCCTCCCTGGGTCACCTGGAGACGGGGGGGAGCTACGTGCGGCTGCTTTTTGTGGATTATAGCTCGGCATTTAACACCATTATTCCTGATAGACTGGTGTCCAAACTGTCAGACCCGGGTCTCTCGAACTCCATCTGCATGTGGATTAAGGACTTCTTATCCAACCGCCCCCAGAGGGTGCAGTTGGGTCGCCACATGTCATCAAGCCTGCACCTCAGTACCGGCTCTCCACAAGGCTGCGTGCTGAGCCCCCTTCTCTACTCCATCTACACATACGACTGCACACCTGCCCACTCCAGCAACTCCATCATCAAATTTGCGGATGACACCACCGTAGTGGGGCTCATCTCGGAGGGAGACGAGGCTGCATATCGGGATGAGGTGGAGAAGCTGTCGGATTGGTGCAAAGTCAACAACCTGGCCCTGAACACCTCCAAGACCAAGGAGCTGGTCATAGACTTCAGGAGGAAAAAAACGGACATCCTGCCCCTGATCATCAGTGGTGACTGTGTGGAGAGGGTCTCCGACTTCCGCTCCCTGGGAGTCCACCTGGCCGACGACCTATCCTGGAGCACCAACACCATGGCTACCATCAAGAAGGCACACCACAGACTGCACTTCCTGAGAATACTCAGGAACAACCACCTCTCACAGGAACTGCTGGTGTCCTTCTACCGGTGCTCCATTGAGAGCATCCTGACCTACTGCATCTGCGTGTGGTTCAGCAGCTGCACGGCCGCAGAGAGAACGGCGCTCCAGAGAGTCATAAAGTCCGCCCAGAAGTTAATCGGATGCCCCCTCCCCCCCATGGCTGACCTGTACAGCTCCCGCTGTCTCAGGAAAGCACAGAGCATCCTGAAAGACCCATTCCACCCCGGGCACAGCCACCTGGAACTGCTACTCTCAGGCAGACGCTACAGGGTGCTAAAAGCGAGCACCAATAGACTAAAAAATAGCTTTTACCCAAGAGCCATAGTAGCACTAAACAGGCACTGAGTGAGCACAATATGTCCATCATGTGCTCATGTGCAATGTTTAAATGTTTTTCTATTTTTTCGGACTACTATGTGGAATAACGTTTTATGTATGTGTGTATATGTATTCATATGCATGCAGATATGCATCTGTGTGGATATATATATACATATACATAGATACATCTGTCATCTCTATCTTTTTTTTTTTATTTTTTTTTTTTTTTACTATTTATACCACCATATTGTATATGAACCTTAGGAGGAGCTGCTCCAATTTCGTTGTTCTTTGAACCTGTTCATTGCAATAATGACAATAAAACTATTCTATTCTATTCTATTCTAACCATTGGAAAGATGGAGGCGAGTCATCCAGACATGCCCGTGTTTCTCAATCACACATGAATGCCTTAAGTCAGTGGTTCTTAACCTTGTCGGAGGTACCGAACCCCATTAGTTTCATATGCGCATTCATCGAACCCTTCTTAGTGAAAAATAAAATGTTTTTTTTTCAAATTCAAGAAAAAGTTATGTGTTTTTGGTAACACTTTAGTATGGAGAACATATTCTAAGTAACAAATACTTAATATACAGTTATTTGGTTAGGGTTAAGGTTAGAGGGTTAGGGTTACAATGAGGCCATGCCGAATATGGCATTAATAAGTACTTAATGATGACTAATTAAGAGCCAATATGTTACTAATTTGCATGTTAATAAGCAACAAAAATTAATGGTGAATATGTTCCCCATACTAAAGTGTAACCATGTTTTTTTTACTGGTCACAAAATGAACCGTGTATGAACAAAACCAACACAGTGCATAAACTTACAACAAATTACACACCTGCAAATCAGTGTGACTTCTGCTGTTGCCGTATCCGTAATACGCTGATAGGTAGAAGTTTATATTGACACGATGAGTCGGGTGTGTTTTGACCTCCGCCGTACTCCTGAGGCCGCCGACTCACTGAACCCCTAGGGTTCGATCGAACCCAGGTTAAGAACCACTGCCCTGCCTTAAGGGAAGGAAACGCGCGATCGCAGCTATTTGGGATACAACACTTCTCAGACGGCCAGAGAACTTTCCAAGGTCCGGGTCAGCTGTGATTATACTTACCGAAAAACTTTGTCCATTTGTCGAAGGGGAGACGACGAGATTGCAGGCTCCCGTGGCTGTGATAAAAAAAGGTAGCGTGTGCTTTGTGTTAGCGTGTCCTTTGTATTACCTGGCCGTCTAGGGAAGACTACAGAAAACAATCAATCAATCAATCAAAACAGGGACTTATTTTGGATTGGCAAAGAAGACTGTATCAGTTATTGTACGCCACATATGTCGCGGTATCAACGTCTAGGTCCAGAGAATATAAAGTCACCAAAAACGAATGGACAATGAAGGTGAAGGCAAAAAAGTGAGGATTGTCATGACCAGATATCTATATCCCTAGATTAATTGATGTAAAATGTTCTTTATCACATTGTTTACTTTCACGTGTCCTTTAAAGATTTGATTAATTTATGATGTCTCATGTATGATTCACTACAATAGGGCCCCACAGCACACTGGATTCCACTTAATTGAAATACTACAACACTGGATTTTATTGTTCAGATAAGTTAAATTTAGGAACTTGCCCACAAAACAACACTGGAGGTGACTATATGATATGCACATTTTCTGCGCATGCGTTTTAAGTTGGGGAGAGGTTCTTAAACGACCATTTTGCCAATGCTTTGGTATTAATTTTAAACAAACACGAGAATTTACCAAAGTGGTTTACATTACAATTGTTTTCTATTTTATAGATGCTAACAATGCTAATATAAACCTTGTTAAGCAGTTATTAGCCCATAGTTAACTCCTAAAAGGGTTAGTCAGCTATTGTATTAGCCCATTGAAGAGGACTGAATGAAGAAACGATGTAATTCAAATTTTTAAGTATGTCACTACGGGATTAAAAATGTTTTAGGACCAATTTAATTTAGTTGCTAACTCCAGTTAGCTTTAGCTTACCCCAATTAGCAAAATGTGCCTTGAGGCCATTGAAAACGACAAAACAAATTAAGTTAAAGTTAAAGTACCAAAGATTGTCACACGCACACTAGGTGTGGCGAAATGTGTCCTCTGCATTTGACCCATCCCCTTGTTCACCCCCTGGGAGGTGAGGGGAGCAGTGGGCAGCAGCGGTGCCGCAACCGGGAATCATTTGTGGTGATTTAACCCCCCATTCAAACCCTTGATGCTGAGTGCCAAGCAGGGAGGCAATGGGTCCCATTTTTATAGTCTTTGGTATGACTCGGCCGGGGTTTGAACTCACAATCTACCGATCTCAGGGCGAACACTAACTACTATGCCACTGAGTATCCTTGACTTTGATATTTTTTTGTCAATGCTGTAATAATTTAATTTTGAACAAATAACATGAGAACTAAAGCTTGTCAAAACGGGTTGAGATCAAAATTGTTTTCTTTTTTGTAATGCCAACTGAGCTAATCTAAAGCTAGTTTGGTGATTACTATACTAGTCCATGGAAGGCGACTGAATTAAGCGACAAATGTGATTCTACTTTTTAAGTATGTCATTAATAAAGCCAAGATTGTTTAGGGACATGTTAGGTTAGTTGTTAACCCCAATGAGCAAAATGTGGCTTGAGGTTACGGAAAACTACAAAACAAATACAAACTGTCCTTGACTTTGATATTTTTTTGTCAATGCTCAAATATGATTTATTTTGAACAAATACCATAAAAACTTGTCAAAACGGGGTTTACACCACATTTATTTTCTTTTACGTCGAGGCTACCTGAGCTAATCTAAAGATAGTTTGGCTATCCCATAGCTGAGGACGGCATGTAGAAACAATGTGACTACGTTTTAAGTATGTCATTATTGAATTCATATATATTTAGGACCATTTCAAGTTAGTTAGGGCTATATAAGTAAACATTGATTGATTGATTGATAGTTGCTAACCCCACTTAGCTCTAGCTTTAGATCACCCCTATTAGCAAAATGTGACTAGAAGCTACACAAAACAACAACAAAAAACACAAAGTGGAATCATTTTTGACTCTCAATAGTTTCTTAGGACTCATATCATCATATAAGGATTTCATTACCGAACTGGAATATACAGTACATCCTCTTTTACATGCTTTTTGTGTATTTTCACTTAAATTTTCCAAAGAGTTATTAAAAACAGCTACTACAGATAAGTCTTCCGTTTTTGACCAATCCAAATGATAGATTTTCAGTGATTGACACACAAGCAGATTTCATACTCCAGCTCCGAAACTCTGTAAGTCATAAAGAGTGAATATTTGACTGTGGGTTCTGGGGATCAAGCCAATGTGCCGGGATAATTATTCGGCCTATCTCCTTGCGTTTTTGTCTTCCAGCCCTGGATGAATTCATGCAGTGTTTTGTGAAACAAATGCACACACACAAACCCCCTGACCCAGAAACCAAGATCGCTTTCAGTGGTCCATTCATGGGTTTGAAAGTTCCCACTGAGGGGGCTTTAAATGATGAATGTCAATGACAAATCCAATGGCATGAAAACATGAAATAATGCTGGCTTTGGAATGAACACAGCAGGGAAAATCAAACTCAAGAAAAAACTGTTCGGAACTCCACGGCTTCTCTTGCCATGCATAATCATCCATCGTTTGAAAAAAATGATTACTTTTTATTATGAATACTGAAATTAAAATGAGTTACTATTAAAATTATACAATTTCCCATTTAGTTATTTATATTTTCAATGTAAATGTTCTACTTGTTTCCCTTTTTTTTTTTTTTTAAGTCTTTGTATTTTGTTTTTATAATTGTAAACTAATCTTAGATGGGTCACTTCCGACCCACTGTTTATACTGTAAATGTTTATTTGTTTGCTAATTTATTTAACATGATCATGTAATACTGGACAAATGCAACAACAAAAGCAAAAACAAAAATAATCGCGATTTAAAGAAGGGTTTACATTCATGTAAATTAAAATTACTTTAATACCTTGATAAGCACACACGCTGTTTCTACCGTAGAATTAATCAAGCGTCAGATTACAGTATAAGCAACAACTTAAATTACTGCAATAATATGTGATTATACAATTAGAGTTTTATACTATTTTCTGTACACATTAAAAAACTGTACACATTGTAATGGATAGAAAATTATCAATGCATTAAAGTGAATAGCTTCAGCAAGCGCCATTGCTGCAGCCCCTGCAATGTTAAAAATGCACAGCAGGTGGCAGCAACACACAAGTTCTTTCCTGGTGTTGCAGCCTGAGGCCCAAACTCGCTGTAAAAATGCAGATAATAATAAACACACAATCATTACCTCTCATGCAGTAATAACTATATATATATATATATATATATATATATATATATATATATATATATATAAAGGTTAGTTAAGTACAAGCGGTAGAACATGGATGGATGGATGTAAGTTGAAATGACATAACCTAATGTTATGTGATTCAGTTTTTGACATCAGTCTCCAAAGCTTTCCAGGAGTCATAAAAATAAAATACTTGTTGTCATCGCTGAACGGCAGTTTGTAGGAAGGAAAAAAATAAAAGATGGGTGATCTGATCGGCTCCTACCGGCAGGCACAGGTATCCACAGACATGCCCGGGTAAACCTTGAGGACCATATTCCTAGTGGGGTCCAGGAAAAGCACACTGAGAGGACTCATCTTTTCTGGTACGCAGCATGGTTCTGGAATACCCGGCACGATTCCCACAGCTTTGACGATGCTCTGGATGGTGGCGTGATTGGAGGGACGTACCACCTTTGGGGGGAGTAAGCAGGAAGAGGCTGTCATGTACACTGTATGGATAGGTTACAATTTTTAGAATAGAGGGGTACTTCAACTTAAGTTGTTTTGAGATGAGAGATGTCTCTCGGCTAATTGTTATGCTTTAAAGGAGCCATATGTAACAATTTAATGTCAAGTCATCATTAAAAGGCCCTGATATGTCAAAAGGCATTAACAAATCATGTTGTTTTCGAATATTTCTATAACTGATAACAGTGGTTCAGCCAGGATTTGCTCATTTCAAAATTTGATTTAGAGCCCCGAAATCTTATTGTTTTCATTTCGATGCCCGCCCTCTACCATTTGACCAATTATAAAGTCCGCTAGTGTGTCACATCCAGGATGATAGTTATGAACCACCCTCTTCGTCTACCTACTGCCAATGGTAAAGTTACTAAACATGTCAGACCTTAGTAAATTTAAAAAGCATTGTTACGATTCTCAACTTATTCATGACAAAGCCAGGAACAAAACGAGGATTTGTATCGGGGATGCCTTTGAAAGAGGGGGAAAATGGCTTCCTGTGCACTTAAGATGTGACTTTAAGGTTTTACTACTTACGTATAAAATACTACATTGTCTAGCTCCATCCTATCTTGCCGATTGTATTGTACCATATGTCCCGGCAAGAAATCTGCGTTCAAAGGACTCCGGCTTATTAGTGATTCCCAAAGCCCAAAAAAAGTCTGCGGGCTATAGAGCGTTTTCCGTTCGGGCTCCAGTACTCTGGAATACCCTCCCAGTAACAGTTCGAGATGCCACCTCAGTAGAAGCATTTAAGTCTCACCTTAAAACTCATTTGTATACTCTAGCCTTTAAATAGACTCCCTTTTTAGACCAGTTGATCTGCCGTTTCTTTTCTTTTTCTCCTATGTCCCACTCTCCCTTGTGGAGGGGGTCCGGTCCGATCCGGTGGCCATGTACTGATTGCCTGTGTATCGGCTGTGGACATCTCTGCGCTGCTGATCCGCCTCCGCTTGGGATGTTTTCCTGCTGGCTCCGCTGTGAACAGGACTCTCGCTGCTGTGTTGGATCCATTATGGATTGAACTTTCACAGTATCATGTTAGACCCGCTCGACATCCCTTGCTTTCCTCCTCTCCAAGGTTCTCATAGTCATCATTGTCACCGACGTCCCACTGGGTCATCATTGTCACCGACGTCCCACTGGGTGTGAGTTTTCCTTGCCCTTATGTGGGCCTACCGAGGATGTCGTAGTGGTTCGTGTTGTGGTTTGTGCAGCCCTTTGAGACACTAGTGATTTAGGGCTATATAAGTAAACATTGATTGATTGATTGATTGAAATGGGAGAAGATTTTTTGATCTGACGCCAAACTTGCTAATTTCCTAATTTACGTTTTCCTATTACTTGTAGTAAATGGAAATGGACGTATCTTATGTAAACTATAGTCCAATACAGTCTATGACCTTGTCTAACAAAGCTAGTATGTTCGCGAAACGAATGCTTAGTGTGATGGTGCATAGCTTCTAGAATAATGCTTATCATGCTTGCCTGGTCAATGACATATAGGCTAACAGGGAAAATATATCCCCGGTAGCCTGTATGTCGATGTGTATTCAAACTGACAGTGCAAAATATATTTTCGACAAATAAAACATATGTGGATATAGGTAGTGTCAGTGCCTATTTCGTTGTCCATATGCTTGGTACGCTGAGGAAATGGGTTCAAACGACATCTCCGACGTCCCACTGGGGGGAGTTTTCCTTGCCCTTATGTGGGCTCTACCGGGGATGTCGTTGTGGTTTGTGCAGCCCTTTGAGGCACTTGTGATTTAGGGCTATATAAATAAACATTGATTGATTGATTCAAACATTAACACGGCTGTCACAGCAATGTGAAACATATGGAGACAGCCAAATCACATGATAAAATAATTCCTATTTCGTGTTTGCATATTTTGGACTACATGTACTAAGTTATACGGCAATCTGAAACGTTTCAAACAGTAGCCTATAGGCATAACTTGGTGAAATGTCTCTTTAGTTTTGGGCATACATTAGGTTGCTAAGCATTCTGTACTTATTTTCACCAGTAAAACCATTGCTAGTGTTGGTTTTAGTTCGTTTTAGTGTTTATTTTCTGATAGTACTGAAAACAACCATATGATCGCCGTATGTGATATTGCGCGCAGTTATGACGTACTTTTCCTGAAATAGCCTAATTTCTGTGTAAAATGTGTTGGCTAGAGACTTGTTACTGACAAAACGCTTGTCTATACAGCTATTATGACCCCAACCCCTCAACCCCCAGTAGTTGAAGTTTAAAGGTCCTTGGAGTAGCCCAATCGATTGAGCTGGATTTGGCTGCGTATCTAGCAACTTCATTCAATGTTGCAATAACACATTTGAATTACGAGCATCCCCGCCATTAGTTGGCGTCGCAAATGTCACAGTGAATGGTGTAAAATTATAGCTAGATATGGACATGACTTGGTTTTTCTAACCAAGGGATGGAACAAAGTGAGTACGAAGGACAGTGCTGAGAAGACAAAGTGGATGATATTCATCCATCCATCCATCCATTTTCTACCGCTTATTCCCTTTGCGTGGGTTCCCTCCGGGTACTCCGGCTTCCTCCCACCTCCAAAGACATGCACCTGGGGATAGGTTAATTGGCAACACTAAAAATTGGCCCTAGTGTGTGAATGTGAGTGTGAATGTTGTCTGTCTATCTGTGTTGGCCCTGCGATGAGGTGGCGACTTGTCCAGGGTGTACCCTGCCTTCCGCCCGATTGTAGCTGAGATAGGCGCCAGCGCCCCCCGTGACCCCGAAAGGGATGATATTCATTGAATTGAAATAAAGAAATCATCAAAAACATGATAGTCTGCAGCATACTGAAGCAGAATGAGTCTAAATTAAATCTCTGAGCAGCAGACAATTATAATATGAAAATTTTGTATAGCTGCTGATGGTGTGTTTGACAGAGAAGCAGCTTGAAGGAAATACCGTGGAAGTCCACTCTCCAAGGTGAATACTGTACATTTTACATGAGGAGTGACGCTTATTCTGTATTTACTAGCTCAAAGTGAGCGCAAGCCCTGAGCGATGTAAACATCCCATTTGTCGGCAACCCACTGAGAGCAGACCTTGCAATTGATTGTTTTCTGTTCGTTAAGCAAACATGGTAAATGATAGTGCTAAAAAAGTCAGTAAACACAGAACGTGCTCTCTATGTTGGTGTTGACATTGATTTTACAGAGCACATTTCAACAAATGCTATCGTTGCTACACTCTTTGAAATCAATATATATATATATATATATATATTTATATATATATATATATATATATATATATATATATATACAAACACACACACACACCAACCCACATGTGTATATGTGTATATGTATATATGTATATATATATATATATACATATATACACACACACACACATATATATATATATATATATATATATAGGTAATATAGGTAAGATGGATACAATCTAATCCAAACACAAATATATATATATACACATATATGTAGACATATATATATATATATATATATATATATATATATATATATATATATATATATATATATACAAACATATATATATATATATATATATATATATGTCTACATATATGTGTATATATATTTGTGTTTGGAATAGATTGTATCCATCTTACCTATATTAACTATATTGTTAACCACCTCTTACTAGCAGTTTTTCACTATTTAGAATACGCAGATAAGAAAAAACGTGTTCTCGAAGGGCAAGATTGCAAAAAAAAAGTGCAGTTTCCCCTTGAAGTGTTTCTGATGATGAGTGTGACTGGAATGGATTGTTATTAAGGAAATCCCAGGTCAACCAGCTTCCCACATCAGACTGTGTTGAACCTTTTCACCGTGTTCTGCTAATTTCAGTTTGTCAAATGGTGCTCACCTTAGGGATGGGGAATCCACAAGAACCAGCGCAGTAGTAGGCGTCAAATGACTTTGGCGCTAAAACCCACTCGCTCCATCCAATGTCAGCAAAGTCCACCCTGAGGTAGCGCCTTGAGCAAACCCTGGGCTCACTCCACTGTCTCCTCCTGGCCTTCTTCATTGTCCTCTCGTCAAAGCTCAGCACCTGCTGTTTTCCCAGGGCCTCCCGGTCCTCCTGGTGCTGCTTCCTTCCTGCTTTGGCTTTGGATTTGCCAGGGAAAAAAGTGCTTTGCCACAGTTCGTGGTTCTTCAAGGTGCCGAACTGAACCTCTGGGATGTCATTGGTTTGGATTTGGAGATGGAGCTCCCTTCGGGTTCTTGAGGATGATGCATCTTCCTCCACTCTTAAGGGTTTGTACCTTAGGAGCGTGGCGGCCACGCTGTTGGGCTCATTTATGGCCTGGTCATCGGCGTAGAGGATTAAAAAAGGCAAATCGTCCGAAGAGAGACGCTCCTGGTCGTTGGGACTCCTCTGTCGCATTCCTGCTAAAATGAAATCGGACTCCACCATGATGACCCGATCTTTGCCTTGTTGGACTACGCTTGTGATGTCCACTGACTGCCAGGCTCCTTTCTTAAAGGAGCTCAGAGTGGCGTTTCCCAGCAGATTGTTGGACAACAATCCATGGAAGAGGACCAGAGGATGGCGGCGACGGGAACGCCACAGACGGTGGCATTGACGTGTGCAGAAGAAGTGGAAGGAGGCAGAGAGGATGACCTCAGAGTTTTGGATGGACGATAAGTTGAACTGGAACATTTCTTTTCCGTGCGACGCTTCTGGGGGAGGGGGATGTGGAAAAGAGGGAAACATAACAGTTTATTACTTTAGGGCATTGGTTCTCAAATGAGGGTACTCGTACCACTGGGGGTACATGAAGGTATGCCAAGGAGTACGTGGGATTTTTCAGAAATATTCTAAAAATAGCAACAATTCAAAAATCCTTTATAAATATGTTTATTGAATAATACTTCAACACAATATGAATGTTAGTTCGTAAACTGTGAAAAGAAATGCAACAATGCAATATTCAGCGTTGACAGCTAGATTTTTTTGTGGACACGTTCCATAAATACTGATGTTAAAGATTTCTTTTTTTGAGAAGCAATGTTTAGAATTAAGTTCATGAATCCAGACGGATCTCTAGTACAATCCCCAAAGAGGGCACTTTAAGTTGATTATTACTTCTATGTGTAGAAATATTTATTTATATTTGAATCACTTGTTTATTTTTCAACAAGTTTTTAGTTATTGTATATCTTTTTTCCCAAATAGTTCAAGAAAGAACACTACAAATGAGCAATATTTTGTACTGTTATACAATTTAATAAATCAGATTGTGATGACATAGTGCTGTATTTTACTTCTTTATATCTTTTTTTCAACCAAAAATGCTTTGCTCTGATTAGGGAGTACTTGAATTAAAATAATTTTCACAGGGGGTACATCACTGGAAAAAGGTTGAGAACCACTGCATATGCATATGTAGACATCAAGAAAACCTTTCAATATGTTAGATTTCCACATGAACTATTGTTCAACTGTCCACGGTACATTTATTTGTCTTTACCTCAATCGCATGACTAGCACTGAATGGAAACTGCTAGAAATGCACAGTAGCTGCTGATAAGTTCCAGAAACTTAAATATGTCATTATATATATATATAGAAAAAAATGCTTCTTACTTTGCCCAACTTCTCTACTTAAAGGGTAAAATTAAATTAGAGGCTATAGCTTGATTGAGGTTTGCAGCACTTGGTGTGGTTGTACACATACATATATGTCAGAAAAGATAAGACATCAGACTGGCTACTTTTTACATTTACAGTAGCTATACCAGCACTCAATTGTGTTTTTGTGTGTTAATGTGTTAATAAACGTTAATTTGTGTAATGATAAAATCAAATGTTTTAATGTAACATTTAACAGATAGCTGCAGTTAATGTTACATTGGAAACATTGATTACTCAACTTGACTCAGTCAAGTCATGATGTTGCTTTGACTGAGTTAAGTTGAGTCAACCTATGGTGTCAAGTATATTGCACTTCAAAACATTCAGTCTGTTAACTCAAGAGAGATACTTCACAAGTTGGCTGAATTCACTTTATCAAGGTCCTACAACTGTAAGTCGTGGTATATGGTCTGTATAGCGCAACTGAGATGATACGCAAAGTGCTTTACATTAAACACCACATTCATCCATTCACACACATTCACACAATGAGCTCTCCAGCTGGTATCGAACCATTAATATTTCGATGACAAGAGGCCCACTCCACCCACTGAGCCATGGAATATTTACAATAGACTTTGTTGACTTGACTCACGTTTCTGTGTCATGTATTTTTCACTGGAAAACTAAGAGAACTAAAAAATATGTTGGTTTTCAAAGTGTGCCGTCACATTGCGGGCCCACCTTGACTTACTTTCTTAAGTTAACTGAACTTACTATTATGGGTTTTTAGCACATTTTTTTCTAGTTGAAGTTGCCGTAACTCTTCATGCTGAGTTATGATGGACATTTTTTTTCTGTCACCTTGACAACAATAATCCATCCGACTAAAAGCCAAAACCACTTTCAACACTTCTGAGTTTCATTCGCAAATATTTTAGAGTAGAGGGAGTAGTCTTTGCCTATCCATCCATCCATTTCGTACCGCTTTTCTTGTTCGGGGTTTCGGGGGGTCGCTGGTGCCTATCTCAGCTGCATTCGGGCGGAAGGCGTTGTACACCCTGGACAAGTCGCCACCTCATCGCAGGGCCAACACAGATAGACAGACAACATTCACACTCAAATTCACACACTAGGGACCATTTAATATTGCCAATCAACCTATCCCCAGGTGCATGTCTTTGGAGGTGGGAGGAAGCCGAAGTACCTGGAGGCAACCCACGCAGTCACGTGGAGAACAAGCAAATGCCACACAAAAAGATTTTGCCATTAAAATAAATGTTGTACACAAGGTGTTCAAACTTTAAGTATTGTACTTATTACACAGCAGCTGTTTGATTGTAACATGAATTTCAGTTTTAGTTTTCGTTACCAAATTTGGAGGTGTTGAAATTGGCATTTAAAATTGCTTTTGCTAATCAGTAGCATGTCTAAAGCAAATCCAATTAGCATTGAGCTAGCGTATTTTGAAAATTGGAGCCTTACTGTAAGTTTTAGCATTCTCTATAAGGCATACTTTCTTTCTTGGCATTGAACATTGCAACATTACCTACAGCAGGGGTCACCAACCTTTATGAAACCAAGAGCTACTTCTTGGGTACTGATTAATGCGAAGGGCTACCAGTTGTACACACTTAAAAAAAATGCTGGAAATACCCAATTTGCTCAATTTACCTTTAATAAATACACACACACACACACACACACACACACACACATATATATATATATATATATATATATATATATATATATATATATATATAAATAAATTGGTATTCCGACATAATTGTTTTTCCTTTTACGGAAGGTTTTTTGTAGAGAATAAATGATGAAAAAAACACCTGATTGAACGGTTTAAAAGAGGAGAAAACAGGAAATAATGAAAATCACATTTTGAAACATAGTTTATCTTTAATTTCGACTCTTTAAAATACAAAATTCAACCGAAAAAAAGAAGTGAAAAACTAGCTAATTCGAATCTTTTTGAAAAAATTTAAAAAATAACTTATGGAACATCAATAGTAATTTTTCCTGATTAAGATTAATTTTAGAATTTTGATGACATGTTTTAAATAGGTTAAAATCCAATCCGCATTTTGCTAGAATATATAACAAATTGGACCAAGCTATATTTCTAACAAAGACAAATCCTTATTTCTTCGCGATGTTCCAGAACAAAAATTTGAAAAGAAATTCAAAAGACTTTAAAATTAAATTTAAAGTTGATTCTAAAGATTTTCTAGATTTGCCAGAATATTTTTTGGGAATTTTAATCATAAAAAGTTTGAAGAAATATTTCACAAATATTCTTCGTCGGAAAAACAGAAGCCAAAATGAAGAATTAAATTAAAATGTATTTACTATTCTTTACAATAAAAAAAATAGATTTACTTGAACATTAATTTAAATTGTCAGGAAAGAAGAGGAAGGAATTTAAAAGGTAAAAAGGTATATGTGTTTAAAAATACTAAAATCATTTTTAAGGTTGTATATTTTCCCTAACATTGTCTTTCTGAAAGTTATAAGAAGAAAATTAAAAAAATAAATGAATTTATTTAAACAAGTGAAGACCAAGTCTTTAAAATATTTTCTTGGATTTTCAAATTCTATTTGAGTTTTGTCTCTCTTAGAATTAAAAATGTCGAGCAAAGCAAGACCAGCATGCTAGTAAATAAAAAAAAATTAAAAAATAGACGCAGGTCACTGGTAAGTGCTGCTATTTGAGGTATTTTTAGTACAGGCCAGCGGGCGACTCATCTGGTCCTTACGGGCTACCTGGTGCCCGCGGGCACCGCGTTGGTGACCCCTGACCTAGAGGCAGTCTGACTGAGTCCACACTGAGTGCCGCTTGAGTACTTGTTTTCTTACCAAGTGTTTAGGCCGGCTGAGTCTGCAACCCGACGTGGCGTCATATATATGACATATGGAATGTACTTAAATCTAGTTACATTTTGCATGTAAAAAAATTGATAAAATAGCGATTCTTGGAGACGCACACTGTCGACAAACACAGCTCATTAGCATTAAAGCTGCAGACACACTTCACTTTGTGACCTTGTGTCATATAAGTAATTCCGCAAAATCGCCTGAAACTAGGGCTGCAATGATTAATCAATTAACTCGATTAATTTTTTTCTAAAGCAGCTTAATCGATCAATCTAATGGAGTGCCCGGAACTTTACAGATGCGCAGATTCTTTTCAATTCTTTTCACACATGGTGTGATTTGTGCGGCGTTTTTATTTTTCATAATATTTTATCAATGCACACGTTAGAAATGCAATTTCAATTATAATGTACATTTATTAAATTAAAAGAATGAATGTTATACGGCAAGCAGAAACATATTTGTTCACTTCAACAATTTTTGCTATTTTACGACTACCCATCCATCCATTTTATACTGCTTGTCCCGTTCAAAGTCGCGGGGGTGCTGGAGCCAATCTCTGCTGCACACGGGCGGAAGGCGGAGTACACTCTGGACAAGTCGCCACCTCATCACAGATATTTTCCAACTATTTTGACTAAAATATGCATTGAGGATATAAAGTGTGTTTTAGCTGATTCCTTGATGAATCGAACAAACTAATCAATAAATTGCTCAATTTCAAGAATAATCAATAGGTGCAGCCCTACTTGGAACATAAACATTGTCTGTGTGTAACAGTTTTATAGCACAAGGAAATGCTTATGAGAAAACAACTTCGTCAAGGTTTTTTTTGTGTCTGCCTACATGCAATAATAGCCTCTTGTCTAACACCTCCACTTTTATGGCTTCTGCAGGGGAACCCACTAACGGAGACTTAAAAAGCCCCATTCTTCACAACACTTGACATGAACGAAGATGTAGAGCTTAAATGTGGGCGGCTAGCCTTTGTAAAGATAATAATGCTCAGTTATGATTTAAGACTTATTCAACAATAGTTATTTTGTGGTTGCAGTTTGCAATATACAAAACCCCAAACCAGTGAGAAACTTATTTTTCTATCAACTTAGAATTTAATGGCAGCAACACATTGCAAAAAAGTTGGCACAGGGGCATTTTTACCACTGTGTTACATGGCCTTTCCTTTTAACAACACTCAGTAAATGTTTGGAAACTGAGGAGACCAATTTTCTTAAGCTATTCAGGTGGAATTATTTCCCATTGTTGCTTGACATACAGCTTAAGTTGACCAACAGTCGGGGGGTCTTCACTAGTTTTGGGTTTTGTAGAACAGCACTGCACGTTGCATAACATTTTAATATAAGTAATCAAGATCACCAAACTCTTTTTTTTTTTTTTACAAAACAGGCCATCTTCAATTCTATTAACTCTACTATTACGCACGTGTTATCTTAGTAACCAAACACAGGAAGTGGACAGACATGCAGAAGGGGTAAAATAAGTTCCTACTTCTCATTCTGCATGTGGAATCTGACATGTTGTTTAATTTAACACAGTTTAAATAAAATAGACCGCATCTTTACACAACCAAAACAACACAACCATAACGTTACTGCAAAGACACAAAAATGACACACAATCCAAAATCTGTCAGTATGATCAATGTTTATAAATCTTGTGTAGTGGATTTTTGTACCGTATTTTTCGGACTATAAGTCGCGTTTTTTTTTTGGAGTTTGGCCAGGGGTGAGACTTGGCCAAACTAAAAAAAAAAAAAATTCAATATATATTTTTATTTTTTTTTTTCACGGTGGAGAAGTCCGAAAAATACGGTACTTCATTAAATGTCTTTTTAGGATGAAATGTGTCAAACTAAAATTAAATTAGTGGATGACGCACATAAAACCCTTTAAAAATCATATAGTATATTAAAGTATCATAGTATGTTGTTTGGTGTTAGCTTTGTTTTTTAGGATTCTATTTTATTATTATATTTATTCTTTTATCCACATTCTTATGTCTTTATTTTATTTTAGCTCTATCTTTTTGTCTTGGTTTCTGTGCCTTTCAGTATGTTTTTAATTTTCCTGAGGGAACTCTCCTGAAGGAATCAATAAAGTTCTATCTATCTATCTATCTATCTATCTATCTATCTATCTATCTATCTATCTATCTATCTATCTATCTATCTATCTATCTATCTATCTATCTATCTATCTATCTATCTATCTATCTATCTATCCATCTATCTATGTATTGGCGTTCTAAAGTAATGTTGGATTGAATGGATAATTTCCAGACCTCTATGTCAGTGGTTCTCAAATGGGGGTACGCGTACCCCTGGGGGTACTCGAAGGGGTACGTGAGATTTTTTTTTAAATATTCTAAAAATAGCAACAATTCAAAAATCCTTTATAAATATATTTATTGAATAATACTTCAACAAAATATGAATGTAAGTTCATAAACTGTCAAAAGAAATGCAGCAATGCAATATTCAGTGTTGACAGCTAGATTTTCCATACATATTGATGTTAAAGATTTCTTTTTTTGTGAAGAAATGTTTAGAATTAAGGGCACTTTAAGTTAGATTACTTCTATGTGTAGAAATCTTTATTTATAATTGAATCACTTATTCATTTTTCAACAAGTTTCTAGTTACTTTTATATCTTTTTTTCCAAATAGTTCAAGAAAGACCACTACAAATGAACAATATTTTGCACTGTTATACAATTTAATAAATCAGAAACCGATGACATAGTGCTGTATTTTACTTTTTTATCAATTTTTTTCAACCAAAAAATGCTTTGCTTTGATTATGGGGTACTTGAATTAAAAAAATGTTCACAGGAGGTACATCACTGAAAAAAGGTTGAGAACCACTGCGATATGTGTCATTTTTCAACAAGGCAACATAATAGTTGCGCCATTTCTCAATGGACTGGCGCGCCATCGATTGACAGAACGATTATCTTGCTCATGTCAGGTGTGCCATTACTCTTGTCAAGGTTCTAAAATATTCTGCAATTGCAGAAAAGCAACAATACCACCAAACCAACATGGCTTGCAAACAGAGTGCGAACTATCTGTGTACGCAAGGGCCTACATCTTACCACTAAAAGCAGATACAAGCAAAAATTTCAAACAATGCGATGGAATCCATCCTTATATGTTCTCAAAAAAAAAAACGATTTGCCGAGTGGTCTCAATAATTATCTACTTAGTGGCCTAGTTCAGTGTTTCTCAAATGGGGGTACGCGTACCCCTAGGGGTACTTGAAGGTATGCCAAGGTGTACGTGAGATTTTTCAAAAATATTCTAAAAATAGCAACAATTCAAAAATCCTTTACAGATATATTTATTGAATAATAATTCAACAAAATATGAATGTAAGTTAATAAACTGTGAAAAAAAATACAACGATGCAATATTCAGTGTTGACAGCTAGATTTTTTTGTGGACATTTTCCATAAACATTGATGTTAAAGATTTCTTTTTTCGTGAAGAAATGTTTAGAATGAAGTTCATGAATCCAGATGATCTCTATTACAATCCCCAAAGAGGGCACTTTAAGTTGATGATTACTTCTATGTGTAGAAATGTTATTTATAATTGAATCACTTGTTTATTTTTCAACAAGTTTTTAGTTATTTTTATATCTTTTTTTCCAAACAGTTCAAGAAAGACCACTACAAATTAGCAATATTTTGCACTGTTATACAATTTAATAAATCAGAAACTGATGACATAGTGCTGTATTTTACTTCTTTAGCTATTGTTTTCAACCAAAAAATGCTTTGTTTTGATTAGGGGGTACTTGAATTAAAAAAAATGTTCACATGGGGGTAAATCACTGAAAAAAGGTTGAGAACCACTGGCCTAGTGGTTAGAGTGTCCGCCATAAGACTGGTGGGTTGTGAGTTCAAACCCCGGCTGAATCATACCAAAGACTATAAAAATGGGACCTATTACCTCCCTGCTTGGCACTCAGCATCAAACGTTGGAATTGGGGGTTAATTCCCCAAAAATGATTCCTGGGCGCGGCGACTGCTGCTGCTCACTGCTCCCCTCATCTCACAGAGGGTGATCAAGGGTGATGGGTTAAATACAGGGAATAATTTCGCCTGTGTGTGTGTGTGTGTGTGTAACAATCATTGGTACTTTAACTTTTTTTAACTTTAATTAATTTATCTGTCGGCTGTGTTCAGTATCTGGTACTCCAGACATAATTCTACACGACAACAGAGAGAAAAACTTGAAGAAAGCACAGAGGGCTACAACTTCTTTTTGCGTGGCTAAGTCAAGGAAATTAGTATCAAGAATCTCCTGGATGAATCATGCATTATTTTTTGTTTGGGTATAGGTTGCATTTCGTGATCTAACTTCGAGCAGGGAGCATATGTTGCTTTGATATGCTGCGATCATTTAGTCGGCATTTTTGAAACACAACTTATCATCAGTACTTCTATGCAGCAAGTTCCAATGCATCATTTTAAATCCATCCATTTTATACCGCTTGTCCCGTAAATCACGCCATTAAATGTGTTTGTGCAAGCAGTAAATGTGCAGTGAGGACTCACTCGGGACAGCTGTGAAGCTTCTCACGGTGTTCCCCTCTCTGTGGGTGCGTGGGTCCTTGCTGTATCTCTCGTAGACTTCCAGCATGCTGGCGGAGACCATGCTTGCGTGCGTAAAGACGCGCTGCTCCGGCGCAGAGTGGCCGCTCGGACCTCGCACGTCCACGGACATTCTACTCCAAGTGCTCTGCAGGAGCATCAACACAGGCAGCGTGTGCATGAACCACTTTGCCATGGCTGATGTGGAGGGGAAAGTTTCCATCGGACAAAAAAACAACAACAAGAGCGCACACTGAGTGGGTGCTATATCCACGTTAGGTAGTCCGCATTTGTGTGCAGATGTTGTTGCAGTGGGAGGAGAATGCAGAAGTTCTAAATGGCAAAAGGTGATAGACAAGCTTCCCCAGTCTTAAACTGCTCCAAATCAGCAGTGATGTGGGCTTTAAGGGTGGCTGCACAGTGTGCAGTGCCCACGCACAAATAGAACACGCACGCCCACGTCTCCGCAGCTGGCCTTTCAACCAGGGTGGGTCCTTATTTCCTCATGGTTTGTGGTCAGTGGGTTAAGAAAAAAAAAAGAAAAAGAAAAGATCAAGTATAGGAAATTGCATACGCTAAAATTAGAAACTGCAAATTGAGTCGAGGCAACTTAGCCTGGTTTCTTGTTGCTGTTCCTCTGGAGCTCTTTTGAAGTGTTTTTTTGTTTTTAATTAATTGCAACTCCCTCAGGAATGCTCGTAAAAAAAGTCAGAAGATGCAAGAATGTCCAAAAATATCACTCGTGATCACAGCATAACATAGCAGTCCCGGAATACCCCAGGGATTCTCAAACTGTGGTACGTGTAGCAACCCAAAATGTTGATAGAGCCATATTAGACCCATCCATCCATCCATTTCCTACCGCTTATTCCCTTTTGGGGTCGCGGGGGGCGCTGGTGCCTATCTCAGCTACAATCGGGCGGAAGGCGAGGTACACCCTGGACAAGTCGCCACCTCATCGCAGGGCCAACACAGATAGACAGACAACATTCACACTCACATTCACACACTAGGGCCAATTTAGTGTTGCCAATCAACCTATCCCCAGGTGCATGTTTTTGGAAGTGGGAGGATTTGACCGTGATTACAAAAAAAAAGCCACAAAAAAAGTAACAGGCTTATATAAGTGTTATAATGAAGACAACACATGATGTAAGTGTCTATATTAGCTATTGGCATTCAGCATCAAGGGTTGGAATTGGGGGTTAAATCACCAAAAATAATTCCTGGCCGTGGCCACAGCTGCTGCCCACTGCTCCCCTCACCTCCCAGGGGGTGATCAAGGGTGATGGGTCTAATGCAGAGAAGAATTTCGCCACACCTAGTGTGTGCGTGACTATCATTGGTACTTTAACTTAACTTAATATTAGCCTATATCAAAATGACTATGTGTCGCAGGCTGACGCAGATCTTGGTTGACAGAAATGTTGAAATGAATATTTATTCTACACATTTTTACAACATTGGAAATCAGCACTAGAAATTCTTAGAGGCTGAGATAACTTCTGGAAATGACTGGCCTAGAATGGTCAAAGGTATAGATGTGTGTCCAAGTTAAAGGAAACGGCAGATTGTCTTCTTCTAATGGATTTATTACAATCTTTGCAAGCTGGGTAACGTTTGCTGTGATCTGGAACAACATGGCACACTAACAACTATCAGAAATGCAGCCAATATTACATACAGATAATGATAATAGAGATATGCACATGTTAATCAAATTAGGAGCACTTAAAGGAAATTAAATGATGCAATATGTACATACATCTAGCCTAAATAGCATGTTAGCATCGATTAGCTTGCAGTCATGCAGTGACCAAATATGCCTGATTATCACTCCACACAAATCAATAACATCAACAAAGCTCACCTTTGAGCCTTCACGCACAGCATAAAACGTTTGGTGGACAAAATGAGACAAAAAATGAGTGGCATAAAACACGTCTTAGAAAGTCTGAGAAAGTTGTAAATGTAAACAAACTAAGGTGTGTTCAAGGACCACCAAAATTAGTAGGACAAAACAGCGCTCACCAAATAGTCTCTAATCACTGAAGCATGTTTAATATAAACAGTGTGATTTCTAACAATTACACAGTAAATTCTATAGTGTAAAATCAACACTTAAAGAGTTAAATTTAACACTACTCAAACGTCTATTTGGTCCTTACCTGAGCTGGTGTTAAATTTACTCTTTCCATAGTGTTAAATTTATAGAGTTAAATGAACACTAAATAGAGTCAAAATTGTAACACTGTGGAGTGTTGTTCAACTTATTACTCTTGAGTAGTGTTGATAAATTACTCTTCTGTGGTGATAATTGTACACCAAGTAAAATGTATTTGCTCATTAACACTGCTTTGGTGTTGAAATAAACTCTGATAAGGTTTGATAATACATTAATATGATGATTATTCACTCCCTTGCAGTGAAGAAAAAAATATTTAGTAAACAGTAAAAATGTGCTAAACATTGCAGTTTTTATTAAACCTCACACTATTTCTGAAAAAAAAAATGGCGCTCATTCTACTTGATTTACTCTTGTGCAGTGTCAAATTAAGTCTCACCAACCTTGTCTTGTAAATAGCAAGTGAGTGCAAAACACAGTAATACAATATCATATGTTTAGTAACCTTTATTTATTTGTCAGGCAGGACAATCAACTTTAGGGACAGAATACATAAAGGGTGAACTTAGGTCTGCATGAAATGGCAATATGGGACAACATACAATGAGGAACATGATGTTCCATACGCCATTTGAACATCAAATGGTTTGGAGTAAGGCATGAATGTGTACATGTTGTGGAGCATTGTGTGGTATGATGTCGCAAACAAAATGTGCTTTAAACAGTTCATCAAAAGCACCGAGAGAGGAGTGTGACCTGCAAGGTACGGCATTCTTGTCGAGAATTATGAAGAACTCGTGGATTGTATTCTTCCTCACTCCAACAGCCAGGATATAGGGTTGAGTGCTGGTAATAATGGTGTCAAGATGTTCTAGGATGTTTTATCCAGTCTATGGTGAGAAGAATAAAAAAAATCGACACGGTTGTGGTTATATAATAGAAATGATTACATAAATTATTGTAAACTAAATGTCCTTCATTAGAGAACAATACAAACATTTTTGAAGACCACAAGATGCTTCTCAGCCCGGGATGCAGAAACTTCTCCTGGCCTCTTCTGACCTAGAGCAGTCGGTGGGATCAAGTGTAAGAGCAGCAAAATCGATGAGAGGTCGCTGTCCCAACCTGAAACAGAAAAAGTTTGATAGCCTACTTCAAATGTGGACCAACAATTTAATTTAATACACTGCAAGGTCAGTGGCATTTTCATTACTATTATATACATATATATACATATATATATATATATATATATATATATATATATATATATATATATATATATATATATATATATATATATATATATATATATATATATATATATATATATATATATATATATATATATATATATATATATATATATATATATATATATATATATATATATATATATATAAAAAACACCTGAAGAAGCTCTTTTTTCCCCAAAAATCTTCTTGGTGAGGCCAAAAACTTTGGATTTTTGTTCAATATTATGGTTGTAAGTCCGCATTTTGAACATGCTTTCTCATTTAAATGAATGTATCCTTACAAACATCTTACCAAAGTCAACATTCACTTCAGCCCCATCCTCAGGAGGGTCAGCTGCCATCAGGAGTTCCTCAAGCTCAAAATTGGAGGGAAGCTTTCTGCATTGTTGGAAGGTCTTCTTTTTGAATGTGGTTGACCACTTCTCCAGAAACTTGCACGATTAATCCTCTCCAAACATTACAACCAAATCCTGTTCAACCTGTAGTGGGAAGTTAGTTACCAATTTTAAAATTACACAGTAAACAACAGTTAAAATGTGCAATAGTTGTACATTAATACAGAAAATGTTGAGAATTACCAAGCCATTGATGTCTTTAAAACGAGGAAAATAAGATAGAATGTTGCTTGACTGCTGTTGGTCCAGGACCATGTTATGCCGATGGGCAAATGTCAGCTTTATCTTTTTGATGACCATGTCCACGTCAGCCGAATCTTTCATCAGTGACATCTCTTCCAAGACAGGACAATCTCTGGATGGAATTGGGTAACTCGTCCAACAGTTGGTCCTCCCGACTTGTCTTCATCAGATGGTCCTTCCGCCAAAGCTAAACAATATAGGGACATACGACTCATGACAATCACATACAGTTCAAAACACTTTGTCAGCTGAATGTGACCCAACTTTTATGAAAAAATGTTTGGCTATTGGCTGAAAAGCATTGCAACAAATGCAAGAAAACCAATAAGTGCTCATATGACTATTCTATTCAATACATTTTTCAAGAATAATATAGGATTACCTCCAAATGATGATCGCCTTTCTTTAGCACTGCATCTCTGAATAGTTTTAATTCTCCATAAAAATGTTCCTTTAAGAGAATTGCAAAAATAGGCACTATTAGTCACAACATACTTTGGGAAAACTCGAAATAAAGACAATAACAACAATTAAGAGTGTGTAACCCACATAGCCATTCTTGGAAAATGGGTCTCTGAGGTTGGGGAACAAGTTCACAATTCCTTGTGCATACATTTCCTTCAACTGTCTTGACGGAGAGGTACTTAAAAAAATCACATTCAAGTTTATTCGTCATACACACGTTTTATAAGATGAAGTGAAATGTTTATTATTTACTTTAGATTACTCTGAAACCTAAATAAGAACACATGTGCCAATCAAAACCAATAAACAGCTTACCCATTCTTCTCCGTCATCTCAGCTGCCAGTATATTCACCAATTTTCTTCTGCTCTGTTCTGTCAAGGACTTAGTTCGGTTGTATTCATTTATTATATATTTCTCCACCCGATTTCTTGGTAAGAATGGATTTCACCAGCTGAAATAAAAATATCAAACCAAAATATAAAACAGTTTAAGAAATCTATATTTAGTACAATACAATGTTAAAATCTGGACAGAACTTAAACGTAGCCCTCAGACGATGCAATTTACGATCATTGTTTGAACCATTTGAATCCTTGTTCAATAGAAAGCATTAGTGCCTGTATGAAGTCTTACTTGCATAGCTTCAGAGTCCAGCCTCTGACGCTTTCTGGTAGGCGTGTCTTCAAGGATGATTGTGTCTGAGTCCGATGAACAAACGGATGATTGTGACTTTGGAGAGGTTACCATGGAGACAGATTCTAACCACCATTGCAAAAAGGAGAAATAAGACACGGACACAATTTGCTCATAAAACCACACCTAATCTAATGGAGAATATTGGTTTACTTTAAAAACAAAAGCTACTTAGCTTGATTATAAATAAAGATTTACCTCTTCTCAATATTGGAATAAAAATGTTAATATAGCTTACAAATTTAAAGCGGTAACAAACCTGTTTTGTATTTGATGGTGTGGAGGTCTTCCTCTTCCCCTCCGGATTCCTAGCGGATCACTGGGACCACAACACTTGATACCCGCGTCTTTACCAGAACAGTTTTTATTTTACATTCACATTCACATTCGTTTCCAAAGTCCCTCTTTTTCTGCTCTCGGCAATCGGGTTTATTTTTCTACAGTGTTCACTCTCTCTGCTTTTCAGCCTCTCAGTCTCCTCTGTCCTCACGAAGAAGGGACCCCCTCATGGTCTCCGGCCCTGCTAATAAAGGGAACAGGTGATTAGATAACTCGTTCCAGCTGAGATTATCCACTCACCTGTTGGCTGCACACACCCCGCCCGCAGGGGACGCGCGACCACGCCCCTCCACAGATGGTTAGTACCCCAGTGGCTGGATCCTTCACAATTTCCTCAAAAACATCATCATCTATCTCAGTCCCTGAACCGTCAACAACTTTGACACCTTCATTTACAGCTGGGACACCGAATTTGGCAAATGCTAGGAAACAGAAAAAAAGCAGAAATTGACAGGTCATTTGATATATTTTCTAAATGAGTTTCAAATCAGTTATTTTGAAGCGAAACATACAGCCAAAGTTGAAAGGCCCAGTCAAAACAAATACTGTATACACAAATATAAGAAAAATGATCATTAGAAAAACCTAATGACTTGATACTCCTATATATAATTTCAAATAGGGCTACCAAAAAAAAGGGCCAACAAATGTGAAATTGCACACTCAATTCAAAACACACATAAAATTAAACATGATTTATGATACCTGTAATCTTATCTGCATATCTTCACGCTGGTAAGCTAACAGGTGATTGTTTAGTAACCTCGTCATTAACAATGTAGAAGCAAAAATATTTACACACACACCTCATGATTTTGTGCTCTGGCCACCCACACTCAATAGTGCCTAGACCAGGGTTACTCACTATTTTTTTCGCCACATCTCCAGAGCATAACTATGTACAATTTACATATTAAATATTCTATTTCATATAATGTTTGAAATTGTCCCACATCCCTCACAAAAACGAAGTCTGAGGTGGCTAACATTTTAGCTAGCATTCACTGGGTGACATTAGCCCTCTTATAATACCATATTTTTTAGATACAAAACCGTACACAAATAGCTTCATTACATGTTGAGCAACAATATAAAGTAAATTCTGACATGATGCTACAAATTACAAATAATTGATTTAGTAAGAGAGGAGAAGCAACTTACCACAGTCCTTAAACATTCAGAAAATGGCTTCCAGAACATTCTTCAGGGTGTGGACACGAGGAGGGGCTGGAGGGCACGGCTAATCAGTGTACCTCTAACACTGTCTCGTTCAACAATGGAAATCAACACCAACACTGGGGGGCGTTTTGCTCCAGCTGTTGTTGTAATAACTCTGATAGATATGATGCATGTTAACACTGCATATTTAACACTGGGGATTTTACTGTGTAGGAAGATTTGTGTCATGTTCATCCTCCTACAGAAACCATAATTAACAAAAAATAGTATTGTAATTTTTCCATTTTCATACATTTTTGGAAGAAACTCCAGGGTGCCACGAGGCCGGCGCTAAAGAGCCGACTCCCGATCTAGTGGTACGCCAAAGAATCCCTTGATTAAAATGTAGTGTCGTATTTTCTTATGTTCAAACACAGTGTCACTGTTGAAACTGTGTTTAATGTTACACTGGCCCAAAATAGTACACTTGGTAAATAAAGCCTGTTTTTTAGTGAATACTTAGCCCCACTAGGTTACTTTTATCTAATGTTGGGTATTATGGTTGTACTTGGAGAGTCACGTTTTTTCTGCGGTGGCACTTGGTGAAAAAGGTTTGAGAATCACTACACTAAAGAGTTGAGAAGACAAAATTACTATACAGGTTATTTTATTTGGTCCATTAAACACACACACACACACACACACACACACACACACACACACACACACACACACACACACACACACACACACACACACACACACACACACACACATTTTATGTTTTGATCAACTTAATTTTTAAAAAAAAACAAAACTCGTGGAAAAGGTTTTGAAATGAACTAAAGTCACCATCATATTTTGGTGTTATAATGTAATGAAGTCTCAAAACAGGTGTTTTAGGCATGAGGTAAAGGCAGTATTTGTAAACTTTTCTAAGATGGCACCGCTCGGACGTATCCTCGCTAATCCATGCAGACTGGACACTGGGCGAGAGTCGGTGGCCGGCTAAGAGTGGAGACGGCTCTCGTGGTTGCTTTGTTGGGTCTGCTCCTGTCTCTGGTCATGCTCCCCCCACCCCAGCAGACGATGGCGTGGAACACCGCAGATGCCACTGCAGTGTATATGTTTTGTTGTTGTTGTTGTTTTACTTTTGTTGCTGTGTGTGGAAGTGGCTGGTTGCATCAGCTTTGCTGTTTTAATGTCTTTAATGTATTTTGTGTTTTTTGATGTTTCCCTCTTACACACATGTTTATGTGTGCTATTGCTATAAGTTTTTTTCCCCCTTGGCCTCAGTCTGGATCCCCTCTTCACAGGCTCCTGCCTCCCTCCTCCATGTTTACCTGTTTCTCACCTTTTTTTTGTAAGGGTCGCTGAAAGATGTCAGAAAGATGTGATCCCGTTCTGTCTCCCTGTAATGTTTGTCTAACCCAGGGGTCGGCAACCTTTACCACTCAAAAAGCCATTTTGACCCGTTTCACAAAATAACGAAGATAATGGGAGCCACAATCATTCTCGCTAATATCTGCTGATGGTCACCCAGATAACAATAATAAGGGTGTGCAATGATGCCATTGCCTTTGACGCTTTCCACAACATGTGCAAACTACTTGCCAGCCCAGTAACATGTTGTACGTGGCTTCCGCTGTTACACGTACACGACTGCAAGGCATATAGTCAACAGCTATACAGGTTACACTGAAGGTTGTGATATAAACAACTTTAAAACTTCTTATTGATATGTGCCACACTGTGAACCCACACCAAACAAGAATGACAAACACATTTCGGAAGAACATCCTCACAGTAACACAACATAAACGCAACATAACAATTACCCAGAATCCCTTGCATCCATGACTCTTCCAGGCTATATTATACACCTCGTTAGCACCAGGATGTCAAAGTAAAGCAATCACGGTAGGGCCTCAATATTGTAGTGCGAGTGAAAATCAGAGAATGTTAACCCCGGGTGATGTCCGGGAGAGGCACCTAAATCCTTAAACACCCAGAAACAATCGGGGGGTCGGCGATTATGCGGCTGAGCCACATCATTGTGGCCAAAGAGCCGCATGCGGCTCCCGAGCCGCGGTTTGCTGACCCCTGGTCCAACCTGACTCTCGCCGGACCCTTGTAGTTCGCTGAGCTCCACACAAGGATCTGGGATCGAAGGCATTGTAAACTCCTTCAAGATAGCAAAAAAATAATGAACCAATCAGGATCGCCGGGCGGGCTGTCATAGATGTGACGTAGCGCCGAAGCGACTGTTTGATTCAAACAACAATGGCGGCACGGAGCGAGGAGTCGTGTGCTGACATTGATTCTGCTATTGCAACTGTTTTGTCGAATCTATCAAATATTCATTCTTTAAGAGATAAACAGAGAACACTTTTAAAAGCATTTATTGGTGGCAAGGATGTTTTCCCTCTTCTTCTGACAGGGTTTGACAAAAGCTTGATTTAACAAATCGCTCCACTGGTGGTGAAGGAAATGGGACGAGTGTTGTTCCTAACGAAGCCTTTTATTCGCAGATTTTATTTGCACAAAAAGCATTGATTATCTACTGACATTGCTGCATTGTTTCAGTAAAAGTTCTCTAACTTTTCGCTCTGTCGTTATCCAATATGTCGGCTGTTCTGTTTTGGATTTGCCAGCGCCGCTCTCATCAGCGTCACGGGTTGATTTGGATGTGAGTGGTTGAAGTAAAACGTCATGCAAGAAAACGGACAAGTGGTTTATCCAATCACATACAATGATTTTTTTTACAAGGCCCCGCCTTCTGAAATACATCTCCTATTGAGAAGTCCCAGATCCTTGTGTGGAGCTCAGCGAATTACAATGATCTGGCGAGAGTCAGGTTAAGGTTTGTCTGCTCTTGAATGAATATCCATTGAGGAAAGGAGCTATATGAGGTGGTTCGGGTATCTGGTCAGGATGCCACCCGAACGCCTCCCTAGGGAGGTGTTTCGGGCGCGTCCGACCGGTAAGAGGCCACGGGGAAGATTCAAGACACGTTGGGAAGACTATCTCTCCCAGCTGGCCTTGGAATGCCTCGGGATCAGCCTGGGAGGAGCTGGACGAAGTGGCTGGGGAGAGGGAAGTCTGGACTTCTCTACTAAGGCTGCTGCACCTGCGACCCGACCTCGGATAAGCGGAAGAAGATGGATGAATGGACGAATGCTCTTGAATGGGATTGTGTTAAAAACCTGATTTCCCTTAGGGAAATGTGAGAGAAAAGGCGATTATTAACATACCTCAGACTGTTTGAAACGGGGATCACCAGGGTCTCTTTGAGACTTAATAGTAATTCAACCAAGATAAAAACAATGTCAGTCAGGGCTGGCATTGTCTTTATTAACAAGAATTCAAGTGTATGAAGCGGGTCTTCTGATTGTGTTGATTGGACTGTAAGTTAGATAGTAGTTGGAGTTGATGACCCTCTGTTCAGTCGCAAGTTGGACATTTTCGTGTGGGACTTAAAGGCCTACTGAAACCCACTACTACCGACCACGCAGTCTGATAGTTTATATATCAATGATGAAATATTAACATTGCAACACAGGCCAATACGGCCAGTTTAGTTTACTAAATTACAATTTTAAATTTCCCGCGGAGTTTCTTGTTGAAAACGTCGCAGAATGATGACGCGTGCGCGTGAAGTCCCGGGTTGCAGGGGACATATTAGCACAGCACCATTTGCGGCTAAAAGTCGTCTCTTTTCATGGCGCAATTACACAGTATTCTGGACATCTGCGTTGCTGAATCTTTCGCAATTTGTTCAATTAATAATGGAAAAGTCAAAGTAGAAAGATGGAGATGGGAAGCTTTAGCCTTTGGCCACACAAACACGGTGTTTCCTTGTTTAAAATTTCCGTAGGTGAAGCTTTACTATGGATCAGAGCGGTCAAGCGAACATGGTTCCTGACCACTTGTCAACCGGCAGGTTTCGGTGAGAAAATTGTGGTAAAAAGTCGCCTCTTACCGGAGATCAGCTGAGATCAGCTGAGCTTGCGCCGTCCATGTAGCTGCCGTTGACTTCCCTCAGAGATTGGCGTCAAGACACCTGTGGACAAACCCCTCTGACTATTAGGTACTATTTAATCTCACTAAAACACCAGCAACACAATAGAAAGATAAGGGATTTCCCAGAATTATCCTAGTAAATGTGTCTAAAAACATCTGAATCCGTCCAAATGCAATCGCCTTTTTTTATTACTTAATTTTTTTAACATTTTTTTTTTCTAGTCCTTCGCTATCAATATCATCATCCACAAATCTTTCATCCTCGCTCAAATTAATGGGGAAATTGTCGTTTTCTTGGTCCAAATAGCTCTTGCTGCTGGGGGCTCCCATTACAAACAATGTGAGGACGTGAGGAGCCCTCACCCTTGTGACGTCATCGTCTGCGACTTCCGGTAAAGGCAAGGCTTTTTTATTTGCGATTAAAAGTTGCAAACTTTATCGTCGATGTTCTCTACTAAATCCTTTCAGCAAAAATGTGGCAATATCGCGAAATGATCAAGTATGACACATAGAATGGACCTGCTATCCCCGTTTAAATAAGAACATCTCATTTCAGTAGGCCTATAAGTTATCCACAACACATTTAAATCTTTCGCGCTGCGTTAGAGATTCGTTTTTTTTTGGTACACTTCATGTGAATAATATGGGGTCGCCAGTGTCCCGCCTGTGGAGGGCCCCCATCTGACACACATATCCCGGCACATGAGGGCAGTGCACAAATAAATGCGAAATTTTTATTTTTTTTAGGTTCATCCCATCTTTGCGGCGCCCCCTAAAGAATGCAACCCTAGTGAATTAATTGTCCATACCCACATGTCATTGTAGTGTACTGCTTATCGAATTAGTTTCCAGGGACGTGCGGTCATGATAGGAAAAAAACCCAAAACGAATAATAAAACATACTTTTACTTTAGTCAAAACCACTGAAGTTGCAAATTTGAAGCTTCTGCGTTCTTGCATGTCTGTGTGGAAAGCGGAGGGTGTGGCTTACTGGCTGGTCTGCTTGATATAATGTTGCCAAAATGTTTGCAGATTCAATTTTACACCATGAATTTCTAGTCTGTACACAGTGTCATCGACAGCCTGTTTAATGTTGCTAATGTAAGTAAGCGTGACATCATTGTTCATGATATTCAACTTTGTTTTAGGGTGCCTCTTGCAGTACTCTGATTAGCCACACCGGGAGAAATGGGGACGACTGTGAGCAAGCAGATGTATTGCCTCCATGTTTTATCAAGAGTTTTTTTGTCAGATGCCTAATGCTCTGCTAAATTAATGATGAAATGACTGATTGAATGAACAAATTAGTTTGGCTACCAATATGGACATGGAGTGACATTTTTAAGAGTCGGTAAGGTCTGGACCCCAAATGCAGAGGCGAAACAGCAGGTAACACAAAAATGTTTATTTAACTAGACCGTGAAGAAAAATAGACAGCTGGAAGGATGGAGACAACCGGGCAAAAACTAAGTAGCCAAAAATAACAAAGGTCAAATCAGGAAACAATTGGAGTTCTGGCTGACATGTAGAAGTGAAAGAACCAGCAACACATGCCTAATTCCCTTCAGTTTACATAGCAGCAAGATAATCATGAATCAGGTGTGCCCAATTGCCTCGCCACCAGCTGCAACCAAGTCTGCAAACAAAAATGAGAGCGAGAGAGCGCACGACCTCCAAGAGGAAAAGGCAGACAAAAATATGCAACCGGGTGTTGTGAAAGTAGCGTATGTGTGTGTGTGTGTATGTGTGCTCTTTAGACTAACTACGATCAAGTATTGGACAGGACGTCAAAATGTGTAAATAAAGTTGTACTTTATATAAGAAAAATAATGGGGATACAAACGGTACTAAATGATCCTTATATCTTGTTATCTTTCATTCATTCATCACCCGTAGGCTCGTAACGCTCAATCTCATCAACCACAATGCACCTGCTCCCGCTCCTTTTTTTTTACATCCGGTTTGCCGCAATGCATTGTGGAACATGCAGTATTTTAGTTAATCCTTTGTTAGGCTATAAAGTAGAAAACAAATCAATCCAGTGTCAGTGTTTGTCAAATAATCAATATCAAATAGGGACAGCGTGGCGCAGTGCGAGAGAGGCAGTGCGCAATATATACATAATTTGTTCTGTACATATTATTTGTGTCCATCCATTTCCTACCGCTTATTCCCTTTCAGGGTCGCGGGGGGCGCCGGCGCCTATCTCAGTTGCAATCGGGCGGAAGGCGGGGTACACCCTGGACAAGTCGCGACCTCATCGCAGATTATTTGTGTCATCAATGTTCATTTTCTTGTAGTTTTCGTCATAGATTATTAAAAATTGGGAGATGATCACTGACGTCGGATATGGGCCATTTGTGGTATTGTTTTTAAAATATTAGTACAAATTTTGTCAGTAAGTGTGGCTCTGTGTCCTGAGATTCTGCTTGGCCTTGTGATTTTAGGATTTAAACTCAGGCTGTGCATTGTGTCCATAAAGTCATTTATGGGCTTTTGTTGGCTAGGGTTCAAATAGGTCATAAGAAGGTTATTTTTCTGACTGATTTCAGTAAAAGTTGCCTTAATTCCAGTTCTCAAACGTATCAATGTTTGACTTCGGTGATCTATATATACAATTATCCTGGTCACGTATGGTAAAAAAAAAATCGGAATTGACATGCAGTGTGAAAGACGTCTTTATATCCAAGACCACATGCTTCTCTAAACTGGACTTTCAGACTAATTGGAGGTGGTTGTATAAAGTAGGTTTTCATAGAGGATAGTCTATATACTTATCATACAAATACAATAGAACGTAAGAAAAAAACGAGTTCTATCAAAGCAAATAAATTTGCAAGATCAGGAAGTATCTGCTAACACATTTATCATAGTGAATTAATTCCCTCTTTCTTGTTATCATCTCAATGATTACACATAGGAATTGAAGTAAAAAAAAACAACCTGTCTCTGTTTTCTTGCAGGTTAAGAAAGTGTTGGGCAAAAAATAAAGCATTAATGTTTATTTTGGTCTTATCTTTTTTTGGTCCAACAAGGTCAATGTGAGCTGTAAAAATGAGGAGTAGTCCTGGCTGAGATGTATTACAGACTGTAATGCTCATTGAAAAATTCAGAGTTCAACTCCCACCTCAGTTTTTTGAGGAAAGTACACTTCTTTTTGGTTTATTAGAGTATGGTGGTTCCAGCCCACGCAGAGAGTCCACATTATTGTCATGCATGACTTCAAGAGTGAGTAACCGTCTGAACATCCAATTAAAATCAAAACATTTTTTTACTTTACGGGTACTAATATTGATATGCCAAAGAGGAAACATGGTTGCATGCATGATTAAGGAATGCACCGCTGTCCTGGCTGTTCAGTACAATATGGCTACATACACAATAATAATAATCATCATTGGAAGAAAGCACAAAGAGAGTACTTTTTATGATGAATTTTTGCAAAGTGACTCCTAACTAGGAGAGTCCTGATACCATTTTTTAACTCCAGCGATGATACCGATGTTGCAGCCTTGAGTATTGGCCGAACCAATATGAGCGCGAATCATAGCACCTACTTTTATTGTTTTGTAGTGTGGAATGTTAGAAAATGCTTGATCAAGTAAAGTTATTCAGAGAAAACAATAATAAGTATGTAAACACTTTATGCCTTTGACGTGGAGTGGTAATTTGTTTTTGGTTACAACAATTTCAAAAATTAAACTGATGGCGCAAGAAGTTGAATGATGTTTGTACGTTTGTTACTTGATACTTACTAAAGCGTTACTGTCTTGTATCTGTAATATGCAACTAGAATTACTTTATACTTGTGACGTACAAATATATAACAATGCTGTATTTTGAATAGAATAGAATGGAATAGAATAGAATAGAATGCCTTTTATTGTTACTACACACAGGTACAATGAGATGAAAAGCAACTCCAGTATCAGTGCGACAGTCTATAAATATGCAAAACATGGGAAGGAAAGAAAAGAAAAACAGTGCAAAAGGAGGTAAGGTGCAATTTAAAAGGCAATGTTGCTCAAATAAATACATCTATTAGGTATATCAAACTTGTCAATCAATCAATCAATGTTTACTTATATAGCCCTAAATCACTAGTGTCTCAAAGGGCTGCACAAACCACCACGACATCCTCGGTAGGCCCACATAAGGGCAAGGAAAACTCACACCCAGTGGGACATCGGTGACAATAATGACCCAGTGGGACGTCGGTGACAATGATGACTATGAGAACCTTAGAGAGGAGGAAAGCAATGGATGTCGAGCGGGTCTAGCATGATACTGTGAAAGTTCAATCCACAATGGATCCAACACAGTCGCGAGAGTCCAGTCCAAAGCGGATCCAACACAGCAGCGAGAGTCCCGTTCACAGCGGAGCCAGCAGGAAACCATCCCAAGCGGAGGCGGATCAGCATCGCAGAGATGTCCCCAGCCGATACACAGGCAAGCAGTACATGGCCACCGGATCGGACCGGACCCCCTCCACAAGGGAGAGTGGGACATAGAAGAAAAAGAAAAGAAACGGCAGATCAACTGGTCTAAAAAGGGAGTCTATTTAAAGGCTAGAGTATACAAATGAGTTTTAAGGTGAGACTCAAATGCTTCTACTGAGGTGGCATCTCGAACTGTTACCGGGAGGGCATTCCAGAGTACTGGAGCCCGAACGGAAAACGCTCTATAGCCCGCAGACTTTTTTTGGGCTTTGGGAATCACTAACAAGCCGGAGTCCTTTGAACGCAGATTTCTTGCCAGGACATATGGTACAATACAATCGGCAAGATAGGATGGAGCTAGACCGTGTAGTATTTTATACGTAAGTAGTAAAACCTTAAAGTCACATCTTAAGTGCACAGGAAGCCAGTGCAGGTGAGCCAGTACAGGCGTAATGTGATCAAACTTTCTTGTTCTTGTCAAAAGTCTAGCAGCCGCATTTTGTACCAACTGTAATCTTTTAATGCTAGACATGGGGAGACCCGAAAATAATACGTTACAGTAGTCGAGGCGAGACGTAACAAACGCATGGATAATGATCTCAGCGTCTTTAGTGGACAGAATGGAGCGAATTTTAGCGATATTACTTGTGTGCTATTGTGTAGCTGCTAGCTAGTAATAGCCTTTAGACTCCAATGTTAACCTTTTGTTGATCCCTTAACTAAAACAAAAGAAAAGACCGACTTTGTGTGCTTATTGGAGGACATTTAAATGTTATTTGGCTCTCTGGGAGATTTTAGGTGCACGCCGATATCTTTCAATACTTGTTTTTTTGTTGATATTGAAACAATATCCGATAATAATATCGGATCGGGACACTTTTTATCCTGACACTTTAATTACACGTACAAAATGTTTAACATTGACACAAGTTAACTTCTTTGTATTACATTTACTTAAATATAATGTTTAAATGATACTTTAAAATATTTTCTTCAGAGTTTTTCCCCTATTGCCAAATTTCTTACGGGAAAATTGTTTTAAAATCCAAACAAATCAATCCTCAAACAGTACTCGATTTGAATATTTCACTTGTACAACATTTTAACATGCAATTTAATTCTCTATGACCTAATAATGACTCTGTTTTTTATTTATTTTTAATTTTAGTCTTTTGAAGATTAGCCTATTTTCCAGACTATAAGCAGCTACTTTTTTCCCACGCTTTAAGCCCTGCGGTTTATAAAATTGTGAAGCTAATTTATGGATTTTTCTCCACTAATGGCCATAATGTTTTGTATTCAACAAACAGTTTTCATATAACACCAACAGATACACTGGAAAGGTGTGTTTTTTGTTCAATGGCACAAATCACGACTTCGCTCATTGCAGGTGCTGTGGTTTGAAAATGCACTTCCTGTTTCGTATCTTGAACCGGTATATAGTATAACAGTATACAGTATAAACGTCTATAGTGTCTCTTCTTGAAAGGATTCTTCATTCATCAGTCCAAGCTTTCATCCATCCATCCATTTCCTACCGCTTATTCGCTTTGGAGTCGTGGGGGCGCTGGTGCCTATCTCAGCTACAATCGGGCGGAAAGCGGCGTACACCTTGGACAAGTCACTACCTCATCACAGTCAGTCCAAGCAACGTTTGTAAATTTTACAATACCACTAAAACAATTCATAATTACTAAAGCGTCCCACAATAGCGCATACAAATATATGCAATCAAGCTACCATTGTAAGCATTAGCGAATATGCTAATGCAATGTGTGTGTTAGTATTGTTAACTAACCAAGGACATTTTTTTTTTGCATTGTACCAGTTTCGTAAATTCACCAAAACGTCGCTGTGGAGTAATTGAGTCTGTTTAGGTGATTGGAGAGCTCGCTTCCGCAGCTAGTGGGTCCATGACGATGATTTCTGTTTTGTTTGAGCAGCCGTTTTACTGCCGTGTGACAAACACCGTTTGAAAACAATTAAGGTATGTAAATAAATACATAAATAATATTTTCATACCGGTATGTATTTGCGGCTTATAGTTTTGTGTGGCTAATTTATGTTAAAATATTTATTCCTTCTAAAATTTTAATACTGTGGTGCTTTATAGCTCGGAAAATACGGTTACTGTAAAAAATAACGCTAAAAATGTTTAGTACATTAATATGTGGGGTAAAATTATGAAATGGATTGAGCAAAGAATACATGGAAGAAGAACCATGATATAGAATATAATAAAATAGAAAGTACTTTATTTATCTTTGGGGGAAATTCAGCACTATAATTGGCTCACAATAGACAAACAATTAGGTATTTTTTACATGTGAATAATATAAATACAGTCTATGATACAGCATTATTCACATGTGAGTAATATAAATACATTTTATTATACATTTAAGTACAGTCAAAAAGGAACGTATGCATTTATTTACTATTTATACTTTATCCTGAGTTTTACTGTCTATTTGTTTTTGTGCTGTTTGTTAGTTTATATCCTATATTTATACATATTTTACAAAAAAATAACTCTGTTCCTTCCAAAAATGTTTTTGACTTATTAAATTTTGCAGACGTAAAGGTGATGTTCCTCGGTGTAATTTAGCTAAGCGGTGCAGCTGGGATAGGCTCCAGTCGTACCCGCGGCCCACAGAGGGACAAGCGGTAGAAAATGTCCAAAAGAAATATACAAGAGTATTTAAAACACCCCCTCAGTCTTCTTCACACAGCCTTGCACGTTATGGCTGAGCAGCTAAACGACATGGGAACGAAAGAAAACGTCAGAACGAGTCGAAATTGTCAGTGATCATAAAGTCACCTCATTATGGTGGCTTCGGTCCAAAGGCATCAAAGCAAGCCTGAAGTCAGCCTCATATAGTCTCAAAACAAAGTGGAGAGTTTAGCAGGAGACTGAAGGAAAATAGTCATTATTAGGCCTTTCAAACCAAACACTGGCCTATAGTTTGTCTTTTAAGTCGGAATAAAGGCTTTTTTCTTCTTTGCCTGGAGCTGAACAGCTGGAAGCTACTGAAAAAAAAAAAGACCTGATCTTATCTAAGAGAGTTATTTAGATTGGTGAAAGGCTTTATTTGCTCCAAACTCTCCATTTGAAGGGCTCACTGAAGCGAGAAGTTGTCTAATACAGTGGTTCTCAAAGGGGGGTATGCATACCCCTGGGGGTACTTGAAGGTATGCCAAGGGGTACGTGAGATTTTTTTTAAATATTCTAAAATTAGCAACAATTCAAAAATCCTTTATAAATATATTCAACAAAATATGAATGCAAGTTCATAAACTGTGAAAAGAATTGCAACAATGCAATATTCGGTGTTGACAGCTAGATTTTTTTGTGGACATGTTCCATAAATATTGATGGTAAAGATTTATTTTTTTGTGAAGAAATGTTTAGGATGAAGTTGATGAATCCAGATGGATCTCTATTACAATCCCCAGAGAAGGGCACTTTGAGTTGATGATTATTTTTTTGTGTAGAAATCTTTATTTATAATTGAATCACTTGTTTATTTTTCAACAAGTTTTTAGTTGTTTTCATATCTTTTTTTCCAAATGAGCAATATTTTGCACTGTTATACAATTTAATAAATCAGAAACTGATGACATAGTCCTGTATTTTACTTCTGTACCTCATTTTTTTCAACCAAAAATGCTTTGCTCTGATTAGGGGGTACTTGAATTGAAAAAATGTTCACAGGGGTTACATCACTGAAAAAAGGTTGAGAACCATTGGTCTAATACAGATGACACTATTTGCAGCTCATATGACATCATAGATGAGTCATATCTCCACCTTCCCCTCCACGATGACTATTTGGTGCACATCAGAGCCGTGAGGAAGACAGCGGAGCCCACCATGTTTCTTTTGGCCCAAAACTCCATCCTTCATCATTCCTACCCTTTTGATTTGTTTTCATACTGTTGGCTGGGGCTGAATGAGCATTCATGCTTGCTGCTGTTGGATATGGAGGGCCATGGCATCCTTTCATATGGTGCATGCCAAGCAAATGTGGGGGGTCTTTGAATTTTTTGTGGCCCAAATACAAGTCTACTTAATAAAATGTAGGATGTCAAGGGTTGTGCAAAACACACACGGTGAAGAAGGTCAACTACAGCACATGACTGCAAATTAGTGGCCTCCTAGAATAGTCGACGATTCGTTTCGGAGGAATCAACTATGAACCTGGCAGTCCAAAGGTGTAAGTGACTGCAAATTGGACACGGTGCACAAAAAAGACGTCATAAATGTCAGTATAAAAACTAATATACCGTATTTTTTGGACTATAAGTCACAGTTTTTTTCATAGTTTGGCCGGGGGTGTGACATATACTCCGGAGCGACTTATGTGTGAAATTATTAACAGATTACCGTAAAATATCAAATAATATTTTTTATCTCATTCGCGGAAGAGACGAAGAAAATGTCAGCAATCGTCACATACACGTCAACCAATAAGAAGTCGGCAGGGGAGGGTCATGGCAGAAGTGCATTGTGGGTCATGGAATGCTAACTGCTATATGCTATATGCTACATGCTACTGCCGTAGCTATTAAGATGGATCCTTTCATCGTTGGCGGTAACTTATAAAGACTGAGAAGGGCTGAACAAAAATGGCACCGAAAAGGAAATCATGTACTGCAGATTACACAATATCAAATAATTTTATTTATCTCATTCGCGGAGGAGACGGAGAAATTGTCAGCAATCGTCACACACACGTCAACCAATAAGAATTTGGCGGAAGAGGGTCATGGCAGAAGTGCATTGTGGGTCATGGGATGCTAACTGCTATATGCTATATGCTACTGCCATAGCTACTAAAATGGATAATTTCATCGTTGGCGGTAACTTATAAAAACTGAGAAGGGCTGAACAAAAATGGCACCGAAAAGGAAATCATGTACTGCAGATTACAAGATGGACGTAGTGAAATATGCAGCAGGAAACGACAAGAGGAAGCGGCGCATACCTTTGGAGTTGGCAGAGTTGTTTAGAAACGACATCGAGGAAGAAGATTTCATCGGATTTATCGATTAGGAGTGAAAGATCGTTTGGTAAACGTATAGCATGTTCTATATGTTATAGTTATTTGAATGACTCTTCCCATAATATGTTACGTTAACATACCAGGCACCTTCTCAGTTGGTCATTTATGCGTCATATAACGTACACTTATTCAGCCTGTTGTTCACTATTCTTTATTTATTTTAAATTGCTTTTCAAATGGTGTTGGATTTTATCAAATACATTTCCCCCAAAAATGCGACTTATACACCAGTGCGACGTATATGTTTTTTTCCTTCTTTAGTATGCATTTTTGGCCGGTGCGACGTATACTCCGGAGCGATTTATAATCCGAAAAATACAGTATTTGTAAAAGTTCAAAAACAAGATTTCTTAAATGAAACAAAGAATGTCTAAGACTAGCTACAGTCCTATAAAAAATGCACAATAGTTTGTTGCACCTGGATAGCGGCAAATGCCGCACAGACTTCACGCAACACTGGTGCCACAACGTCATCAGAACTCATTTTTAAACATTCACACACAGCAGCGTCACTTTGGAACAAGGATGACGTTATCGAAAAAAGGTAAAATAATATGGTAAATATTATCATCCATGCGGACTGGACACTGGCCAAGGGTGGAGTCGACTCTCTTGGTTGCTAAGTTGGGTCTGCTCCTGTCTCTAGCCATACTCCCCCCACCCCAGCAGACGATGGCGTAGAATAGCGCAGAGGCCACCACAGTGTATATGTTTTTTTTGTTGTTGTTTTACTTTTGTGGCTGTGTGTAGAAGTGGGTGGTTGCATCAGGTCTGCTCTTTTAACGTCTTTAATGTCCTTTGTGTTCTTTGATGTTTCCCTCTTACACACATTTATGTGTCCTACGGCTATGAGTTTTTTTTTTCTTTGGCCTCAGTCTGGACCCCTCTCAGGGGCCCAGGCTTAGATTGAATTTTTTTTTTAAGGTAGTCTTAACCCGCAGGAGATGCACTAATAATAGAGTTGAATATTGTGATTCATATTACCCATGGATGATTATCTTTTGTGCATCAGGTAATCTCTACTTTGGATCCGAAAGACAAGGTAAAATTGGCAGATTTATAATCATATTTAAGTACAATTAAAATTTGTATTCTGGCCTCTTTACGTTAAATTTGTTGACACTTTTCACTACAAGGGATCCATCTACATATTTCCAAGACATGCTAATAATGTTGTACTTGTCTTAATCCTTTTGTACGTGTTTTACACTTTTCACAACTTTTCTTTAAAAGCCTAACCAGGGACAAGGGTTGCAAATTAGCCTGCGGCTAGAAGTCTTATGTACTTTGACATCGGTTACCTATGGGTAGCATGCTATGTTTTATTGTACTGTCCCTGTCAAATAAATACATAAATAAATAAAAAATAAATAAATAAAACATGTATTTTAATTATTTCTATTATGTTCTTTCTTTCTTTTGTTTGTTTGTTCCATTTCTCATTTATTCCTTTTCTTTTTTCTTTCTTTCTTCTCGGTCCACACCACTTATAATACATACTTATTTTTTCTGTCAGTGTGACAGATGGGTGTCCAGATAGTGTTTTTGTTTTATTATATAAACACAGTGCAATCATTTAGTGTGCAATATGTATATATGTGCATTGTGGAAACAGGACTGTTATTATTACTATTACTCATCTTTAGATTTTTTTCATTGATTTTAATTACAATTGACTTTTGTTACTGTATGTAAAATCTGCACCATAACCACAAATCTTCCCTTTTGTGCGATAAATAACGTCAATCTTATACACACATATGTTGTGGTGCTCTTCTTCTAAAGTCCTATACGACGAGGCAATAAAGAATGAACTAAAATACGTCCTTCTACACCCGATGTGGACAATTGGAGTTACCACAATGAAAATACGGTGGTTTCTTTTTACAACTTCTTGTAGAATTGAGTTTTAAGACATTTAAAACCTTGGAATACACACTTGGAGAAGGCATTCGACCGTGTCCCTCGGGAAGTCCTGTGGGGAGTGCTCAGAGAGTATGGGGTATCGGACTGTCTTATTGTGGCAGTTCGATCCCTGTACGATCAGTGTCAGAGCTTGGTCCGCATTGCTGGCAGTAAGTCGGACACGTTTCCAGTGAGGGTTGGACTCCGCCAAGGCTGTCCTTTGTCACCCATTCTGTTCATAACTTTTATGGACAGAATTTCTAGGCGCAGCCAAGGCGTTGAGGGGTTCCGGTTTGGTGGCCACGGGATTAGGTCTCTGCTTTTTGCAGATGATGTAGTCCTGATGGCTTCATCTGGCCGGGATCTTCAGCTCTCACTGGATCGGTTCGCAGCCGAGTGTGAAGCGACCGGAATGAGAATCAGCACCTCCAAGTCCGAGTCCATGGTTCTCACCCGGAAAAGGGTGGAGTGCCATCTCCGGGTTGGGGAGGAGACCCTGCCCCAAGTGGAGGAGTTCAAGTACCTAGGAGTCTTGTTCACGAGTGGGGGAAGAGTGGATCGTGAGATCGACAGGCGGATCGGTGCGGCGTCTTCAGTAATGCGGACGTTGTATCGATCCGTTGTGGTGAAGAAGGAGCTGAGCCGGAAGGCAAAGCTCTCAATTTACCGGTCGATCTACGTTCCCATCCTCACCTATGGTCATGAGCTTTGGGTCATGACCGAAAGGATAAGATCACGGGTACAAGCGGCCGAAATGAGTTTCCCTCCGCCTCTCCCTTAGAGATAGGGTGAGAAGCTCTGCCATCCGGGAGGAACTCAAAGTAAAGCCGCTGCTCCTCCACATCGAGAGGAGCCAGATGAGGTGGTTCGGGCATCTGGTCAGGATGCCACCCGAACGCCTCCCTAGGGAGGTGTTTAGGGCACGTCCAGCTGGTAGGAGGCCACGGGGAAGACCCAGGACACGTTGGGAAGACTATGTCTCCCGGCTGGCCTGGGAACGCCTCGGGATCCCCCGGGAAGAGCTAGACGAAGTGGCTGGAGATAGGGAAGTCTGGGCTTCCCTGCTTAGGCTGCTGCCCCCGCGACCCGACCTCGAATAAGCGGAAGATGATGGATGGATGGATGGATGGATGGAATACACACTCAAACACTAAAAAAAAAGGTTGAAAAGTACAAAACAAATCAACCGGCATGTCTGACTTTGCTGTTCTGTCTAGCAACAGATTTAGTTTGACGAGTTCTCATAAGAATTAATTAATGTTTTTTAACACACACACGCATGCACGCACGCACGCACACGCACACACATACACTTAAAGCGACTGTCAACCTGTGTGAGTGTGTGACGGATGATTCTGAATGTCTCCCATGTGAACAGCTTTCATCAGGTAATGGTGATTTCTCTCCTTGAGAGTTTTGGAGTCGTGCAATTTTTCCCTCAGCCTTCTCCCAAAGCGAGCCCACTCAGCCATTTATCCTCGTAGGGCCTCTGCCTGAGAACAATCATCCACTATATGTGTTTGTCAGTTATTTGAAAAATTGACAACAATTTCAAATTGGGCTTATTATTCAACATCTCAGGCTGCTGGAAGAGGTCTAAAAAAGCCAGCAGAGGACCGCACGTGTTCTGCGTGGCGCTGACGGGACCAGATGCTCGCGTTGATTTCACACTTTGGCTCGCACAGCGTCCTCCATTGTTCACGCTGGAATGAAATGTTTTCTCTTGGAGAGCTCTGGACCAGGTTGGGAGAAAGTTCTTCAATGACACGATGCGAATGCTGGAACATAAAACAGGTCTGCACTGAATTGACAACATTAAAAACTGCTTTAGACATTTGTTACTGGGGTTTTTTGAAGTGCGGGTCACTCAAACACAAATATTCCAAACACAGGAACCTCGAAAGGTTTACTTTTTACCAAACAATTGAAAAAATACCGTATGAAAATACAGTCCTGTATGTAACGGTGTGGCACAGTTTCTGAGAGTGGCCGTGCCAGCAACCTAAGGGTTCCTGGTTCGATCGCCACCTTCTACCAACCTAGTCATGTCCGTTGAGTCCTTGAGCAAGACACTTCACCCTTGCTCCTGATGGGTCGTGGTTAGGGCCTTGCATGGCAGCTCCCGCCATTAGTGTGTAAATGTGTGTGTGAATGGGTGAATGTGGAAATACTGTCAAAGCGCTTTGAGTACCTTGAAGGTAGAAAAGCGCTATACTGTGACCCACCCATAATGTGTCACATTTTTGTGTTGATTTGTATTTTATTTTGTGGTTTGAATTCGTTTTGGAGCTGTCATCCCACATTTGTCGATATTCACCTTTGTATAATGTGTGTGTTCTGAAAAAGGTTTTACATGCTATTTTATTGTGTTTAGACATGGTTATATAAGTTAAGCTCTCAGGAATGGTAAATAAATATTTCAAGTATAGTAACTTTATGCTGCCATTATAAGAAGAACAATATGAAGAAAAGTAAAGTGCTAAAATGAATGTTGCTAAAAAGTGCATTAAGTTAAAGGTAAATGATCCTGAGAAAGACAAGACAGTAAAATAAGGTCTAATTGGGCACTATATTGTATGTTTTGGAGTGATGATGTGGATATGTGAAAATATATGGGAAAAAAGCATACAGTACTGTTATGGTAATTATAACTCCAGTGATACAGTAACAGTTTAATGATAGTTTATTGAGTGTTTTGATGAAAATAGAGGTGAAGATAAAGTAAAATACATTGACATGATAATACAAAGTGACAAACGATATGGGAAATGAAGTGATTTGTGGATTGGTAATTTCTGTTAATAAATTCTGATGAGAGCGACCAGTCTGTGAACAACTGAAACGTTCTATGTGCTTTTTCCTCCCTTTTAACAGGACATTATTATCTGACTGCTTGTCCTGGCTACCTGGGACCTGCAACAATACAAGTATAACCCATTTGCCATTTATTCACCATAATTACCAGATAACTGTATTACGGTATAGACTTCAATATGAGACAACACTGAAAATATGACGAGCCCGGTTTGGGGGGAAAAAAATCCTTCAAACAAAATACTACATATGAACAATCTAAGTCTATGAGCATTAACTGATGAAGCCGACTTGGAGGAGAGGTGAAACGTCTTCAAAGACAAACCACACAGTAAAGTTGCGATTAAATGCCTTGAAAATACAATCCCAGCAGGCACAAGACATTGATACAACGTTGATTATACATGCACGTCCTTTAAAAGTGACTTTGAAACATCGTTGCAAAATAATTGTATTTGTAAATGGAGAAAAAACGTTCAATCAATCAATCAAAGTTTATTTAGAGAGCCCTATAATCACAAGCGTCTCAAGTTAAGTTAAAAGTTAAAGTCAAAGTACCAATGATTGTCACACACACACACTAAGTGTGGTAAAACTTGTCCTCTGCATTTGACCCATCTCCTTGTTCACCCCCTGGGAGGTGAGGGGAGCAGTGAGCAGCAGCGGTGACTGCACCCGGGGATCATTTTTGGTGATTTAACCCCCAATTCCAACCTTTGATGCTGAGTGCCAAGCAGGGAGGCAATGGGTCCCATTTTTAAAGTCTTTGGTACGACTCGGTCGGGGTTTGAACTCACAACCTACAGATCTCAGGGCGGACACTTTAACCACAAGGCCACTGAGTAGGCTGCAGAAGCCACAACGACATCCTCAGCTCAAATCCCACATCAGGGCAAGAAAAAACTCAACCCAATAGGAACAGCCATTGCACCGGGCGACCAGTGCAATTGCTGTTGAGTAGATCTAGTTATTAATGTGAGAGTCCAGTCTATAGTGGGGCCAGCAAGGGATCATCTTGAATGGAGACACGTCAGACATGTCAGCAGCGCAGAGATGTCCCCGACTTTGAACAGCTAGCGTGGGCAAAAGTATATTAAAATGTTTCGCAAACAAACGACGAGACCAACTTAGAATCCTTTATTATTGTTTACCTAAAAGAGCTGTAGCTGAGATAGGCGCCAGCGCCCCCCGCGACCCTGAAAGGGAATAAGCGGTAGAAAATGGATGGATGGATAAAAGAGCTGTTAAAGGGGAACATTATCACAATTTCAAAAGGGTTAAAAACAATAAAAATCAGTTCCCAGTGGCTTCTTGTATTTTCTGAAGTTTTTTTCAAAATTTTACCGGTCTCAGAATATCCCTAAATAAAGCTTTAAAGTGCCTTATTTTCGCTCTCTGCGAAGACACTGGCCATTTCCCTGTGACGTCATACAGTGCTGCCAATGTAAACAAACAATGGGAATATCACAGCAAGATATAGTGACAATAGCTCGGATTCAGACTCGGATTTCAGCGATTTAAGCGATTCAACAGATTACGCATGTATTGAAACAGATGATAGATTAGATTAGATTAGATAGATTAGATAGTACTTTATTTATTCCGTCAGGAGTATGACAGTATTGAAGAAGAAACTGAAGCTATTGAGCGAATTCATAGTCATAGCATGGCCGAATAGCTGCGTTAGCATCGCCGGTAAAATGTGAGGACCAAAGGATCAGGACTTTCGCATCTTTTGACATGGGAGCAACTTAAAATCCGTCGATTGGTTAAGTGTTTTTTTCGCATTAAATGTGGGTGGAAGGAAACATAATATAGTTGCAAATGCATCTACAGGTTATCCATACATCTCTGTACCATGTCTGCTTCAGCACCGCCGGTAAATAGCATGTTAGCATCGATTAGCTAGCAGTCAACATCAACAAAACTCACCTTTGTGATTTCGTTGACTATCATTGCAAATGCATCTGCAGGTTATCCATACATCTCTGTGCCATGTCTGCCTTAGCATCGCCGGTAAAATGTGGAGACACTCCGGCACATTCAATGGGGGTCTGGCAGCAGACACTTTCGCATCTTCGGGCCAGTGGTGCAGCTTGAATCCCTCCCTGTTAGTGTTGTTACACCCTCCGACAACACACCGACGAGGCATGATGTCTCCAAGGTTCCAAAAAATAGTCAAAAAAACGGAAAATAACATAGCTGTGACCCGGTGTTTGTAATGTGTTGAAAATGAAAATGGCGGGTGTGTTACCTCGGCGACGTCACATTCTGACGTCATCGCCTCCAGCGCGATAAACAGAAAGGCGTTTAATTCGCCAAAATTCACCCATTTAGAGTTCGGAAATCGGTTAAAAAAATAGATGGTCTTTTTTCTGCACCATCAAGGTATATATTGACGCTTACATAGGTCTGGTGATAATGTTCCCCTTTAAAAAGATTTTTTGCAAATGTCCCATTGTGAGTTCCCACTGAGTGTGAATGTTTGTCTCTACATTTACTGTATGTTTTCCGTGATTGACTGCCAATCATCCAGAGTTTGCTTTTTGCTCAAAGTCAGTTGCGCACGGGAAGAGAAAGAAATGTTTTAGAAATTGCAATGAAATTGAAAAGGTGTACTGGAAGATTAAATTAGGTGTGCTTTTTCCTACTCTTTTTCGGACATGTTCTAATGACAAACTGGAAATATGTGATGTATTATATTGTTTGAAATAAATTAAAGCCACAAACATCTATCATATCAGATGGAGACATTTTCATTTTCCCCATTAATACACCAAATAGACTAGATGTATTTTTTTATTCTTCCTCCTCTATCACTTATCACTACATGTTACTTTATATGCAGTGGGATACTTTGTCCGTCAGTGCCTCTGTAGCACAATTTTGGACACGTTTTCCAGACTTTCAGTTCTTCTGGCCAGGGCCATTGTTTTTATTAGCAACGTCACTATAGGTTTGTTAAAACAGCCCCCGCTCCCCCATTTTTTTATGTCAAAAAATTGACTCTTTGACTGAGCTGAATTGAAGAGGATCCTGCAACGCACTCAGTCACAGGGGGCTGAGATTTTTGCTGCACATTCACACTTGCTGATGCATTTAGTCAAATAGGAAACAGCAGGACTAACGCAATTGTCCTGCTGTTGATTTAGTATTTGAACCCCAAGTCAAACGGAGGGATGATGACAAAGTGTTCTGTGGTTGCCAGTGTTCTGTTCTACATGGTAGTGTGCTGGGGGGCAGTACATCTAAGAAGGACAGCTCCAGACTTGAGAAACTGATCAGGCGGGCCGATTCTACAATCGGAATGAAACTGGACTCACTGGTGACGGTGGCAGAGAAGAGGACTGTGGACAAACTAGTGAGCATCCTGGATGATGCCAGTCACCCTCTGCATAGCGTTATCAGTAGCCAGAGGAGCCTGTTCAGTGCTAGACTGCTTCATCCCAAGTGCAGGACTAATAGACTCAAAAACTCCTTTGTCCCACACGCCATTAGACTGTACAACTCCTCTCTGGGACGGGGGACGGGGAGTATTAGGATGACAGGGGATGCAAAACATTAACAGTGCAATACGTTTTCATAACATGGTCACTACTGCCTACTTTGTCTTGTTATATTCTTATTTTACTGTTATATTGTTATTCCCATTGTTTTTATTCTTTTTGTAATATTTCTCTATTTTGTTTCCTTTTAAACCCCCATTATTTACTTTTTACTTTTTTTTTTTTTTAAATTGATCTCAACTCTGTACACTGCTGCTGGAATTTTAATTTTCCTGAAGGAACTCTCCTGAAGGAATCAATAAAGTACTATCTATCTATCTATTTAATTAAATGTGGGCATCAGGAGTTCTACATTTAAAGTACTGTCTTGATCCATTGTTAGTTCATTATAAGGCCTGAAAGTGTGACGTGGAAACGCATTGCATCATGGGTCTTACTGAACTGGAATAGCATCTTTACATTGGGTTGAATACAAGACTCTGTCCTAAAGTTGTTTTCTTCTTGAACAAGTTCCAAATACGTCGTGAACATGCGGCATCAATAACTACCGCAATAGTTGTCATGTTAAAACATATATGGTGAGATTTGTTTCATTTCCAGCATTGAAGCAAAGCCAAGGAAGTCGGGTTAGGTAGCTAATAAAGAAATGGTGACTAACCTGGACAGCAGCTGTGAGATGATCAAACATCAATTTTAATACCATCACCTGGTACATGTTAGTGTGTTCACGGCATTTCACACTGGTAAGTTTGAAACAAAGCCGGTTTATTCTGTTGCACATGTAGCTTTTAGCAGGACATTAGTGTTAGCTAAGCTAAGCTAAGCTAGTTCTGGGGTCCAGTTAGTTTCAGTAGAGTCCTTTGATTTTTTTTCTTATGTACAATGCATTTTAACACAGTTCGTTGCTCTCTCACATAATGCTGCTGGTTGAATACAGCCATGCAAACAAAAGAAGAAAAATATACCTCTGTTTAGAGGTTTTTTTCCACTAGTGTTGGTCCCCCAGGGAGATCGACACACTGATGATGCCAACATGGCAGAAAAAAACGGTTTACAATCGCATAATCTAGGTGTGTTGATCTAATTTTTCAAAAACCATGATCAGATTCAAGTGTTTCCAAGTGTTTAGGAAAGGTTATTTTGAGCCGAATTATTTCAGAAATCAGACTCCGGCTTCCTCCCACTTCCAAAGACATGCACCTGGGGATAGGTTGATTTGCAACACTAAATTGGCCCTAGTGTGTGAATATGAGTTTGAATGTTGTCTGTCTATCTGTGTTGGCCCTGCGTTGAGGTGGCGACTTGTCCAGGGTGTACCCCGCCTTCCGCCCGATTGTAGCTGAGATAGGCGCCAGCGCCCCCCGCGACTCGAAAGGGAATAAGCGGTAGAAAATGGATGGAAATGGATGTTGTCTGTCTAGCTGTGTTGGCCCTGTGATGAGTTGGCGACTTGTCCAGGGTGTACCCCGCCTTCCGCCCGATTGTAGCTGAGATAGGCTCCAGTGCCCCCCGTGACCCTGAAGGGAATAAGCGATACAAAATGGATGGATGGATGGACTAAGTGCATGGTACAGTACTGAGTGTGTTTTGCTGCAATTTTGACTTTTGAATTTTGAACCTAAGGGATGGGCACTACAGCCTATTTCTATAACGATCCAAATGCAGACTCAGCCACTTTGGCGGTGATATTGTACAACCAACGACTTATGAATAATGTAGTGTCCCAACAGAACCATAGTTTTAAACATATTACATACAAACGCCGTTTCCATATGAGTTGGGAAATTGTGTTAGATGTAAATATAAACGAAATACAATGATTTGCAAATCTTTTTTAACCCATATTCAATTGGATGCACTACAAAGAAAATATCTTTGATGTTCAAACTCATAAAGTTTATTTTTTTTTGCAAATAATAATTAAAGACACCAAGGAACACCAAGGAACGCCGCTGGCTTCGCTGGGCCCGAGCTCATGTAAGATGGACTGATGCAAAGTGGAAACGAGTCCACATTGCAAATTATATTTGGAAACTGTGGACGTGGTGTCCACCGGAACAAAGAGGAAAATAACCATCCGGATTTTTATAGGCGCAAAGTTCAAAAGCCAGCATCTGTTATGGTATGGGGGTGTATTAGTGCCCAAGGCATGGGTAACTTACACACCTGTGAAGGTACCATTAATGCTGATTGGTCCATACAGGTTTTGGAGCAACATATATTGTCATCCAAGCAACGTTATCATGGACGCCGCTGCTTATTTCAGCAAGACAATACCAAGCCACGTGTTACAACACCATGGTTTCGTAGTAAAAGGAGTGCGGGTTCTTTCCTGGCCCGCCTGCAGTCCAGACCTGTCTCCCATCGGAAATGTGTGGCGCATTATGAAGCGTAAAATACGACAGCGGAGACCCCGGACTGTTGAACAACTAAAGCTCTACATAAAACAAGAATGAGAAAGAATTCCACTTTTAAAGCTTCAACATTTAGTTTCCTCAGTTCCCAAACGTTTATTGAGTGTTATTAAAAGAAAAGGTGATGTAACACAGTGGTGAACATGCCCTTTCCCAACTACTTTGGCACATGTTGCAGCCATGAAAGGTTAGTGATGTGCAAAGGCAATTCCAGGAAAAGTGGGAGATGCAATATTTCTTTGTTGAGCACAGGGGCACCTCGATGTGTCTTATTTGCACAGAGAAAGTTGCGGTGCACAAGGGATACAATTTGAAACGTCATTAGACAACTAGACATGCTGAGTAGTATGCAACATTTTTTTAAGAAATATTTTCTTGCGGCCCAGCCTCACCCAGACTGCGTCCAGTGGCCTCCAGGTAAATTGAGTCTGAAACCCCTAGTTTATATAGAGAACAGCCATCTTTGATGAGAATGTTCTGACTTTCCAAGTCGGAAATAGAAATTCAAGGGGCGTACCATTTGAAATTTCAATTTGGAACTCAAAAATCCCGACTTCCCAATACAAATGGAACGCACCATAGGCCATTGCCAACGCCATGCCATGGTCAATAAACTCCTTCTTTTTTTCTATCGTCTTGTATTGGGGCATTCCTCCGCTGTTGTCATTTCTAATATAAAGTAGTGTACAGTTCTAATTTACAAGTGCTAAAAAAACTACCAGTACAACAAAGATGACCGTAAGAAGACGCTGTCGAAGTGAAGCCGCGTACATAAGACGGCCCAGAAAAAAGATAACAGTCAGAAAGCGACTTGAAGATGGTCTGTAAAACCTAATCTGTGCAACATTTTGACCAAAGAACCACCATTACATGTTATGTAGACCACAAGGAAGTGTTTTAAATGTAGAAAAGAAAAATCATAATATGACCTCTTTAGTGCGCCGTATAATCTTTTTGTATGAAAATAGACCTGAATAGACCCGCTCATCGGCAGTGCACCTTATAATCTCGTGCGCCCTATTGTCGGAAAATGACGGTAAATACAATATTTCAATTACTAGCGCGGTCAAATTGAATGCCACAAATTTCTACAAGAATAAAACGTCTTGTTCTTTGTTGTTATTTAATGCATTGTTTTCATATTTTACAAAGCTCCGGTATCATTTTAAAATCGATTTAGTCCTAGCACGTGTTAGAATGTAAACGATAACCATCCTTAGTTGTAAACCCTTACTGTCAGAATGGAATTCTACTCTTTCTATTTGTCATACCTGGATTCCAGCAGTCGTTGTCTAGACTGCTTAATGTTTAGTGTTCATTTGTTTTATTCTGCTCTTTACACTCCTCAATACTCCCTGTGGGAGATATTTGGACTAGAATGGACCTGGTGTACATTCCAGTAGTATGCAGAAGCCAAGAGGAATTTGTGAAGCTGACTGAAGTGGGAATGAAACAAATGCAGTACATCTCCCAAGTACAATTTTTGTGGAGCAGAGCCAAAAGTTTTTGGAAAAAATATGTCTCAAGAGTAATACCAGCATCAGGGAAAGTGTAATAGTTTTACTTTGAGTTGTATCGACTTCACTATTTTGGAGTGCTCATCTTTCTGTACATGTATAGCAATAAATACGTAAAACTTTTACTTCAAACAATGCCTGGCAGTTTGACCCTGGAACTGAAGGTCACCTCTCCTTATGTGCAGATCACCCGCTGTACGTAGGGCCCCATGGTCCGTAGAGGGCCCCATTTTGCCTGACTCAGCCCATGTAAAGTGTCAGTTAATGAATGACAACACACTTCATATGGAATTTTACTGCAAATGTATTCCGGGTCTATCCCTGTTCTGTCATCGATACTAATATAATGAATTATAATAATAGATTAAAAAAATCCCCAAAATACTGGTGCACAGTGTAAGTGCTGTCCGAGCTGGAGATGTCACAGAAACATATAGAACTTTATGTTTTAATTAACTTTGCTAAAAAAAAAAACATGTAACATGTAATTATTTTAGTGCAAAAATGCATCAAATAAAATGTAAGTTTGATTAAAAAAGTATTAAAAACATTTCCATGAATAAAAAACTGTGAAAAATTATGTCATTGGAGTGCTGAGGGTGTGACCCTCAATATAAAGTATTACCCTTGTGTAATGTTCATAGTGTTGTTGCTCAGCCGGCGTTTGCGGGTCTGATATCCTCAAACGCTGACTGAGTAACAACAATATGAACATTGCACGGAAAATTTCTCTGCCAGTTTCTGCATCCCACAGGGATTCTTCGTTTGTGTTTCTGCACCTGCGGTTCCCACACAAGGTTGCAACATTGTTTTTCAACACTATCTGCTCTCATTTTCTCGCACATTTGACCCTCTGATGTTCTGTGTACCTACACTCCGTCCCCTTCTTGTCTAGGCCTGCTGTGTGTGTGTGTGTGTGTGTGTGTGTGTGTGTGTGTGTGTGTGTGTGGTGTGTGGTCATTAAATGATAAATGGGTTGTACTTGTATAGCGCTTTTCTACCTTCAAGGTACTCAAAGCGGTTTGACACTACTTCCACATTTACCCATTCACAAACACATTCACACACTGATGGAGGGAGCTGCCATGCAAGGCGCTAACCAGCACCCATCAGGAGCAAGGGTGAAGTGTCTTGCTCAGTACACAACGGATGTGACAAGGTTGGTACTAGGTGGGAATTGAACCAGGGACCCTCAGGTTGCGCACGGCCACTATACCTCTGCACCACGCCGTCCCTAAATTCATTAAATATGTATTCTGATATATGTTCTTCACAGAAAATGAGCAAAGGTCAGTGAGTCTAAATTTGAAAAAATAATTAATTGTATCATTTTTCTTTTAATAAAAAATAAAACGGGTCACATAGACCCGAACACCACACAAGGGTTAAGGACCCAATTTAGCCTGAGAATTGCTCATGTAGCGATGTAGTACTCCTTTGGGTTGTGTTTTTCCCCAAAAGACGACACCCAGTCATTCTTCCGACTCAAACATGGTTTATTCTGGTGAAAACAATCATAGTGAGTCTCCAATCAGCCTTCTTAACATTCATAAACCGTCACGTGGAAGACAACAGACTGACGACACACATGTGTCTCAGCCTGGAAGTCTGCTGTGACATGTGGCGTTCAATGACCATAAAAATGTAGGAAATGACAGTACTGAACTTAGAATAATAAAAATTGCGAAATAAAGAGTCACATTACATAATGTCTGAATGTAATAAATTAGATAAAATGACATTAAAATAAAATGACATTAAAACAAAAACAGTAGTAAGACAGTAAGCAATTGAGATCATGAATTACCTCTGTTGCATTCCCCCCTACTGATCTCAACTTGCTCTCTCAAGCTCAACCAAAAGAACACACACAAAACAAAACAAAAAAACATGTGTTTAGAGTAGACTGTGAGACAATATGAAACCAAAACCACACCAGGTAACAAAAATTAACCCGCTTAGAAAAAAAATGTCCTCCTATTCAAGTGTACAGTACTACTAAGATCACTGATTCTGAGTATTCCAGTCACAAGACTATTCCTGAAGAATTAGAATGGGAAAGGTTAGCAAAGCCTTTCGACACCCATAGGAGAACATGCCCATCTACATGTTAAGTCACTCACAAATCAAATTAAACAGTACAAATAGACATCACTTGAATACATACTGTATCATTAGTCCCACACAGATGTCCCTGTTCTGACAGAAGGAAATAAAACAAAAACCAGATCCCCATCAATATACATGAAATCAAACACATACACCTTTTCTTAAAAAAAACATTGCACAGCATAACTACTTAGCGACCAGCTAAAACTTTCTGGTGCGTATTTTGAATAAGCCTAACAACTGGCCTAACAGCTCTACCACACCTCGTTCTCACATCGAGTGTCCTATCACGGAGAAGGTTACGTACTGCCCCTGTTTTAACAATAGAACCAGCATGAGAAGGCAACACATTATCTGGAGGTGTAGTGATAGCGGAATGGGGTTCAGTCAAATCACACAGACTGGACTGGTCAGGTTCATCTGCAGGCTCCACTGAGTCATCCATGGCAGCTACATCTGCCACAGCTGTCATTTGATCTCCAGTGGAAACTGGGAGTTGGGACACCCATGTGACAGTCCTGTTCTGTACACTGTCAGGTGGCATAGACGATCTCTCAATGTCCACATCCAGGGAAGATCCATCCACATCAGTCAGGTCACTGACAAAAGAACCAGGGTCCTCAGGTTCAGTCGGAACATGTAGAAAATTCACAGGCATGATGAGATTCCTGTGGACCACTTTCTCCTGGTCTGTAGCACAGTTCTTGAGTCTGAAGGTATGAGTGTTCTCCTGTTTCTCCACAACAGTTCTCCCAGGTGGTTCTCCCAGCGATCAGCAAGTTTCTTTCTGCCTCTCTCTCCCTTGTTAGCCAACAAGACCCTGTCTCCAACATCCACTGGTGCGCCTCTCAGCTTGCGGTTGTAATGTTTGGTTTGCCTCTCTTGCTGTTTAGTGGCTGAGGTCTGAGCGATCCTGATAGCATCCACCAAGTCACGCCTGAGACACTGGACATAATCATCATAGTCCATCACCTGATCATCCAACAGCACAGACTGGAACATCATGTCCACAGGCAACCTGGGGGTTCTGCCAAACATGAGCTGAAAAGGGGCAAAGCCTGTAGTCTCGTGTACAGTGGCATTATAGGAGAAGGTGAGAGATTTCAAGAGCTGGGGCCACCGCTGCTTGGCCTTAGGTGGAAGAGCTCGGATCATATTTCCAAGGGTGCGATTGAACCTTTCAACCACTCCGTTACCCATGGGGTGGTAAGGAGTTGTGTGAGATTTCTCCACACCAGCAACTTTGAGCATTTCAGCGATCAGATTGCTCTCAAAGTTTCCCCTCTGATCAGAATGCATACGCTCAGGAAAGCCATATATACAAAATAAATTGTTCCAGAGCTGCTGAGCGACAGCCTTAGCTGACTGGTTGGGACAAAGATAGGCTTGCGCAAGCTTTGTAAAATGATCAGTCACGACAAGCACATCTAGGGACTTGTTGGAGGAATCTTCAGCTGACCAGAAATCAATGCAAACCAACTCAAGAGGCCTTGAAGACTTGACACTCTCGAGTGGCGCTCTGGCCTCAGGTTCAGGGGACTTGCTGAACACACAACGACGGCAGTGCCGCACATAGTCCTTGACATCTCCTTCCATTCCATGCCAATAGAACCGCTGTCGGGCTAGGTAGAGCGTCCTTCTCTGCCCCTGGGGACCTGCCTCATCATGAACTCCTTTGAGCACTTTTTCCTTAACAGCAGAGGGTACAATGTACTGGTAAGTCCTTTTCTTTGTCACAACATCCTTGGAGGTGCGATATAGCACACCCAACCTGAGTATGAGTCTGTCCCAGTGTCTGAGGAGTCGCAGAGCATCGACAGGTTCATGTGGACGTTCTCGTCTTGATGGTCTTCGCTGCCGTCCCACAAAGTGAAGCACACGACCCAAGCAGGGGTCATCACGCTGCTTAGCAATCAGCTCATCTCTTGGAAGAGAGGGGAAATCGGCCAGCTCTGGTGGTTGAACGGACTGGGTGAGCTGAGGCAAGAGGGAAGCATGAGGAGGTGGACACTCTTGATCCAAAGACTGTTCAAGGACAGCAGTCACTGACTGGGCAGAGATAGTTTGACCACTGGGCACCACCACAGTGTTTTCAGAGGCCACAGTGGGAGGTTGGAGCAGCTGCAACCAGCGCACTGGGTCACAGGACAGACGGAAAGCGTCCTGTACAGAGTCAGTATGTAAGGCACTTGCTTCCTCCAAGAGTGCACCATAAGGGACCTTTGTGAGGCGATGAAGCACACTAGGCTGCACAAATGGCTCACGACTGAGGGCGTCTGCCACCACATTTTTGGGGCCAGGTATATATTTGATCTCAAAGTTGAATGGGGCCAACTTTGACACCCATCTCTGCTCACAAGCATCAAGCTTCGGCTTAGTGAGGATATGCGTTAAGGGGTTGTTGTCAGTCCAGATGGTAAATGGCTGTCCCCTCAGCCAATGACTGAATTTGTCACAAACAGCCCACTTGAGTGCGAGAAATTCCAGCCTGTGTGCTGGATAGCGGGACTGCGCATAGTTGAGCGACTTACTGGCAAACGCGACAGCTCGTGCAACATCATCACCCTCTGCTAACTGCGACAAAACAGCTCCCAGGCCGTTGGAGGAGGCATCAATCGACAGCAGGAAAGGCTTACTGAAGTCAGGATGAGCAAGGGTGGCATTCTCCAACAAAGCCTGCTTCAGCTTCCTGAAAGCTTCACTGCATTCCAGGGTCCAATCAGCAGAAGAGAGCTTCCTAGAGACAGGTGGGCGCTTCTTGGCCTTGGTATTTCGTGGCCTCTTCACCCCAGATGTCAGTGCAAACAGAGGTTTGCTAATGCGCGAGTATCCCTCAAAGAACTGTTGATAAAATCCAACCATACCAAGGAAAGATCTGATCTTGGAAGGAGAAGGTATGTTGGTGCCCTCCTCCATCAAGTCTTTCTCCCCCAGGCCAACAATGGCTGTGACTTTATCAGGGTCAGTGGAAATTCCATTTCTCTGCACGATGTGTCCCAAAAATTTCACAGATGGTCTCATGAAGTGGCACTTTTTAGGAGCAAGCTTTAGGTTGTGCGCCTGTAACCTCTCAAACACCATTTCCAGCCTCTGCAACGCCAACTGTTCAGTGGGAGCGAATACCAAGATGTCGTCTAGATAACAGAGAAGGCTCAAGAAATTTTGATCACCGAAGATCGTCATCATCATTCTCATGAACGTGGCCGGACTGTTGCAGAGCCCCTGAGGTAGCCGGTTGTATTCGTAAAGTCCGAAAGGAGAGGTAAATGCCGTGAACTTCCTGTCCTCCTCATGAACTTCCACATTATAGTAACCTGAGGTCAAGTCCATGGTCGAAAAGAAAGCGTTTCCTCCAAGAGCAGCCAAGGCGTCAGCCTGGTGAGGCAGGGGATGTGCGTCTCTGATGGTGCGTGCGTTCAGCCAGCGAAAGTCCGTGCAGAGCCGTAGGTCACCGTTCTTTTTCCAGACGAGGACAAGTGGTGAGGCGTATTCACTTGTGGACTTCCTTATGATGTCTCGTTCTTCCATTTCATTCAGTGCTACCTTCAGCTTCTCATAATGAGATGGGGACAAGCGACGATATGGCAGTCTGAAGGGTTTATTGTCACTCAGCCGAATGCGATGGACAAAGTCTTTGGCTTTTTCACAGTCCAAACTCTTGCGGGAGAAGATGGACTCATACTTGGCCAACAGATCAACAAGCTTAGTCCTCCGGAATGGAGACAGATTACTTGAGTCTATGTCAATGTCCCCCAGTCCCAAATCATGGAGTGTCGAGCTATAAGGTCTGTGTGCAGCATACTCTGAGTCAACTGTCAAGCTTTTCTCACTACCTGTGTCCGTCTGGTCAACAGTCCTGCTAACTGTGCATTTCACATCATTGGTTTTGTCATCGTCGTACAAGTAGTCAGTGTCAAAATCCTCTAGTGCTACACAAGGGGACACGTGTGCAATTATACAATTGCGTCTCAGGGTTACTGGTTTAGTAGCGGGGTTAATAACTCTCACTGGGACCCACCCATCGCCCCATAATGGCGTTACAACCCGCCCCACTACTATTGTTCGTGGCACTGTGCGCGACTCACTTGGCTCCACAACCACTGCGCTACCAGCAGAGAGACTGGCATGGCTGGGCAGGCGACCCCAAAGCAAATGTTCTGTCATGGGTTTCAAGGTCACAGCATGTTTGAGTTTGACAGCGCCAACCTTGTCAGGGCACTCACCATCTCTCCATGTCTCCACAGTGGCCAGCAGCTGCAGCAAACTTTCCTCCTCCACGGATGTCTTGTCCGAAAGTGACATTTGCTCCCAAAATTTCCCAGAATGTTTCAGCATGCGAATGAGGTGTTTTATGACATTGCTGCCAAGAATGATGTCATCACATTGGCCGTCCACAATAAGTGTGGGTACCAAGATGTGACAGTCAAAGATTGTCACCTGAAGCTCACATACACCAACAGGTCTGGTTTTTGAACCGCCACATCCAATAAGGATAACAGATGCGGGAGATATCAAGTCAGAAGATAAAACATTAGCCTGCTCAAGAAGAGGGAGCACACGACTGCTCAAAGAACAGGCCATCGAACCACTATCCAACATGGCACGTAGCTCTACAGCATCCTGGATCAACACGTCAATGTGGAAAAGGTTATCTGTCGCAGAAAGTCTCTGTGTATTTTGAAATATCACCTTAGAGTTATCATCTGTTGATGCGCAGAACTGTGAGTAGATAGACTCAAGATCAGCATTGTCAAACTCTTTTGGGGACATGTCTTTTGGCCCTCCACTAGTCCCCTGGTCATGTGGGCCTCCTAGTTTCCCTGCTGGTTGGAACCACTAGGTCGAGCAGCAGGCGTTTCCCTGACCGGAACAGCAGTACAAGTTACAGCTTGATGTCCTGCAGCATGGCAGCGGAAACAGAGACGTTCCCTCCTGCAGTGGGACATCGTGTCATGGTTAACATCCTGACAAATGTTACATGGACCTTGAAATCTTGTATGGCCGCCATTTCTTGATCTTGGTAGCCTCGAACCCTGGGAGGTCTCTCGCTGCAATAAGCGTTCCAGCAGAACAATGACATGTTCAAGTGACTGACCCTCAGCTGATGATGTTCTGCCAGCTGTATTTGTTTGTGTGGCAGGAGTGTTCTCAACAGACTGAGCATGACTCTGCAGAACTCTCGCATGCTGGGTAGACTGTAAACTGTCAGCTGGACATGTGGACTGACGCTGTTTGAGACGCCTTTTACGGTGGAGCTCATCCAGCCTCACCTGAACATCAGCAGCCGTCCACTCCTCTAGCGGCTTGCTGAACACTAGAGACAGTTCAGTGTCAGGGCAGTGCGTGATAAACATTACTGTTACTTCACGAAAAGGGTTTTCAAGAGTTGTGCCCTGTCTCTTTAGTCCTTCTACTGCATTGTCAATGGCTTTATTAAGCCGAATCCAGTAATCGACAGCATTCTCAGTGGGGTTAGGCTTTGTATCATAAAAGTCGGCTAGAGGCATAAAGGAGGTCACAGAGTCACCAAAGTGCTGTTTAAGGATGTCAAACACAGGTTGCGGGCCAGACTTCAAGTCCAAGGAGGGTTTGCTGCGCAACCCAACAGTTACGACATCACGTGCCCTTCCCCTTAGCTTACTCAGAACCTCATCTGCCTGTTCAGATAACTCAATGCCCCTCCTACTAAGATAAAGCCTAATGGCTTCCTCCCACTCAGAGATGGTATGTCTGTCAGTTTGGTCTCCCCTGAAAGTATGTGGTTCATAACTATCATGAGAAACAGTCAGGTTTACCTTAGAAAGATCAGCTATACTTGACCGAGCTAGGCTAATATTAGCTGGGATGGACTGTAGACACGAAACAATATTTTCACCTATACTGGTCCCTATCTGCCTCACCAAGTCACCGAGAAGAGAAACTGGGACATGTTCAACATCCTGACCAGGAAGTACAGACTGCTCACCCACCCCAACATCTGCTTTGGCACCTGCATCATCATACAAAGTATGAGCAACATTAGCACAGCGAGGAGTAGAAGTAAAGTTTTCATCCGTCCGAAGCCCACCCACAGCTGGTGACTCACTAAACCACCTTGTTGCACCCGACCAATACCTGACATATTAAACCCATTCATAGTGAAAAAGAAAAGAAAAAGAAATCCCAATTATTATATAACACCTTTTTTTTTTTTCCACTTTTTCTTTCTTTTAACACTTCAAAAAAATTTCCTTATCACAATTTTTTTTTTTTTTTTCCTTTTGAGACTTAATTTCAAATAAAGAGAAAAAAAGTATCTTCCCCAACACTTATTTTCTTTCTTGAGACTACCTTTAATATAATACAGTTCACAATAGGTAGGCTAATATACGGTATATGAGGCTCCAAGCCACAAGTAGCGACTCACTGCACCGTCAGAAAGCTGATGAAACCACACGTGGAGCCGATGGATGGAGAGTTGTTTGTCCCACGTTGAGCCCGCAGCAACACCAAGAAGAAGAACGGGTCACGGCACCATTGTAGCGATGTAGTACTCCTTTGCGTTGTGTCTTTCCCCAAAAGACGACACCCAGTCATTCTTCCGACTCAAACATGGTTTATTCTGGTGAAAACAATCATAGTGAGTCTCCAATCAGCCTTCTTAACATTCATAAATCGTCACGTGGAAGACAACAGACTGACGACACACATGTGTCTCAGCCTGGAAGTCTGCTGTGACATGTGACGTTCAATGACCATAAAAATGTAGGAAATGACAGTACTGAACTTAGAATAATAAAAATTGCGAAATAAAGAGTCACATTACATAATGTCTGAATGTAATAAATTAGATAAAATGACATTAAAATAAAATGACATTAAAACAAAAACACTCATATAACGAAACCCATTTAATTCGACCTTGTTTACATCGACAGGCCATCCACCATCTCTATTTTATCACCAATCTTCTTAAATTTTTTAACAATCTTTTATTATTGCTGATTTTTTTCTGTCTTTGGCCAAAGTCACATCTCCACAAACGACTATGTCGATGTGAGTCGGCCAATCCGAGGGACGTCGACTTAAACGGGTTCTGCTGTAACAATATGTATTTTGTACTGGTGTAACGGTATTGATAATACCGCGGTATTTTGGTATCAAAATCATGCCAATAATACAGCGACGTGTGACGGTATAAAATGTAAACTTCATCACTGTAGTCTTTTGATGTCAGTTTTTTATTGGCTGATCTGAAAATAAACTATCCATCCATCCATCCATTTTCTGCCGCTTATTCCCGTTCGGGGTCGCGGGGGGCGCTGGCGCCTATCTCAGCTACAATCGGGCGGAAGGCGGGGTACACCCTGGACAAGTCGTAGACAGACAACATTAAACTACATCTCCCAAAAGTGCGGGAGGTCCGTGTGTGGGAGGTCGTAAAGGAGAGAAAAGGGATATTTTTTTCGGACATTTCCTGAAGTTTTCATTCACACAACCTCCTAGGTCTTTGTTACTGGAAGGCAAAGTCGCCGACTTAGTCTGGAGCGTTTCCAAGACGACAAAGTCAGTGAGAAGTTGTGATGTTTTAGCCCACAATTTTTTTTCATTAACATTGAATCAACTCGTGGTTTGAATGGAGTAGTTATCCGTGTTTTAAGTAGGAAATGTGCCAGGCGGCACATAAACAAGTTTGGTGATGCTACACTGCAGGGAACACAAGTAATATGAGAAGTTGTTGATAAACCACCACCCGGAGAATGTGTATGTTTGTGTGTTATGATGGTCATTTTCCCATGGTCTGTGAACACACCGTGTTGGTGGAGAATGAACTAGTGTTGTTTGTCCATGAGTGAAGCATGGAGGCAAACGTGTGTGTACGGAAGAAATACTTGCTGGCAATGGGCCCGTTGTTTTAATAAAATTGGCAAAGAAAGCTATAAAAAAAGTCAGACTTTGTTTTCTCCTGAGTGCTACAGTACATTATATTACTTTAGTTAGGTGTGGCGGCTAATATGAAGCCGTACATTAAGGAGAAACCCTAAATGTAGTTAAACTGGATGTATAGCGTACCGTTGCAGGATTCTCTTGAATTCAGTTCAGTCAACGAGTCCATGTTTTGACATAAAAATGGGTGAGGAGCTGTTTCAACAGACTGATAGTGAGGTAGCTAATGAAAACAATACATTTTCTTACGTTAGCTGGGTGTGGCGGCTAATATGAAGCCTAAGTAGAAGCCCTAAATGTAGTAAAACCGGATGCATAGCATAGCGCTTTTATTTTTAAGCCAGAAAAGTGTGTGATTGTTTTGAGAAAGTGTCTTGGCATGTTTTAATGTCGGATCGACTGTATGAAATACAAAAAGACTGTCACGGGGGGTAAAACGGGTGAACCTAAATGCAGTAAAGACAAGCTGAATTAGTGTTCAAGTTGTTATTATTAAGAAAACCTGAGGGAAAGGAGGCAGCTTGTAGTCCTAGGCTTTGCAGTCCAGGAGAGCACACTGAGGCTAGCAGGCTGTGGGTAGCAGGCCGAGGCTAGCAGGCTGTGGCTAGCAGGCTGTGGCTAGCAGGCCGTGGCTAGCAGGCAGGGAACTGAAGGCAGAGGAAAAAAACACGGGTAAGATGAGGAGCCAAAAAACACAAAAATAGCTGGTTTGCAAGATTATCAAAGTTGCTAGGATTCTAGGACAAAGTTCACCTTGCCACATGTAGCAAGGTGAAACGATCTGGCGATCGTGCCGAGTGGAGTCCAAACATTTGTAGGCTGCAGGTGATGAGTTGATGGCAGGCAGGGGAGTGATTAGGGTGCTGGGATCAGCTGTGCCAGGCTGAGAGCTGAAGCCAAGCCTACGCCCAAAACACGCCCACTCTCCCAAAGACACACAGAGAAAAACAGACACAGACTGACTGTGACAAAGACTCCTTTCGACATCTTGCCGACCGTCTTTCATTTCTGTTGAGCTTTTTTGTCATCTTACTCACTAAATCGGCCAGAGTAACAATCTAAATATTATGTTATTACTGCACCTTAAGCAGAATCGGAACACGGAAGTGAAGCACCATCATCATTACCATCGACGGTCACTCGAAACGAGTATGACGATCCTCCTGGTAGGGGGTTGACCCTTTATGGAGGGTACCTCTGCGTGATTGTGTTTAATGTGGGAAGACTGGTGCAAAGACAGTCACTACACAACCCTTGACAGATCCGGGTCAGGGTCCAGTGGCATGGAGTCCAAGGCGACTGGGGACCCTTTTCTGCTGTAGCCTTCATCCGCCATCCCAGCCGTTGTGACGCTCCATAGGGTTAGCAATCATGCTCCGCCTGTTCCACCGTTGAGGTCTCGGGTTGTTATTTCCCCACAAATGGGCTCACATGGATGTGGGAGGGCCTTCTTCCAACATTGCAGCAGTTGCAGTAGTTCTTACATCTACCGTCTTCCGCCTGCTCTGTCGTTGAGGTCTTCACCGTATCCCTGGCCAGGGGGCAGTCAGGTACTAGGCCTTTGCCAAGGGCCACCTGGGGTAACAGTAGTAAAGGGGTTAACCTCCTAGTGCCTCAAGACCCCGTAGAGGAGCCTCCCCTGCCGGGTGCACTTTAACGTCATGCCCAGGTCGAAAGGGAAGCACCACCCACCTCTAGAAGAACTCCTGCAGCAGGTGTTTGCTGCTGGGATGTCACATCTTCTTACGGCGAAAAATAGTCCTTTCTTCTCTGGAAAACAACTTGCCATGGCTTTGAACCTGATATTTCCATTTGCGTAGCCTTTTTTTAGTCCATTTTTTTCTCATTTGTGGCTCATTAGTAGCAAGTGAACTGCAGCCAAGTTCCCCCGCTACCGCACGGTCCGGGTGTCAAAAAGGAAGTGTTTGCGTTAATCGCCTGATGAAAAAAAATGGTGCCGTTATTGAAATTTATAGTTAACGCGGTATTATGGCGTTAACTTTGACAGCCCTAATATATACATATACAGTCGTGGTCAAAAGTTTACATACACTTGTAAAGAACATAATGTCATGGCTGTCTTGAGTTTCCAATCATTTCTACAGCTCTTATTTTTTTGTGATTGGAGCACATACTTGTTGGTCACAAAAAACATTCATATGAAATTTGGTTCTTTTATGAATGTATTCTTGGTCTACTGAAAATGTGACCAAATCTGCTGGGTGGAAAAGTATACGTACAGCAATGTTAATATTTGTAGTGAGTTTACATTATTCACCCAAAGAACTTTAGTTATTAGAGAGTTCCGGTTGGACGTTTTTCCTGTGTTATTGTTTGCAGATGAGGAGATACTGCTCCGTTATTGATTTAATAAAATCTGATTGTCATCAAAACAGTTAGCTCCATCTCTTGACACTTCTTCCACTTCTGTCCTTGCACGCTACACCGCGACAACAAAGATGACGGGGAGAAGACCTGCCGAAGGTGAGCCACGTAAATAATACCGTTAACTAAACGGCGCATCCTGAAGCAACTGTCAGAAAGCGTCTTAAACTGTAAAACGTAATCAATGCAACATTTTGACCAAAGAACCACCATTACATGTTATGTAGACCACTAGGAAGTGTTTTACATTTAGAAAAAAATAATAATAGTATGACTTCTTTAATGCGCCCTATAACCTGGTGTGCCTAATACATGAAAAAAGATTAAAAAATGGACCATTCATCAGCAGTGCGCCTTTTAATCTGGTGCACCCTATGGTCCGGAGAATACGGTGTAGCCTTTCACTGTTAATCAACATTTATAAGGGAATGCACTGTGCATGCTCACTTATAGTTTCGACTCTGTCATTTCTTTATTAAAATTCGCCCACTGAACGTCATGTTGCTCCAAACGAACCCATGACCCAGACCTGAACCCCTGACATCAAACATTCCAGACGTATGATTGTAAAAAGTTATAGTTGTGACAAAGCTGTCATGAAGTGACACGGAGGAAGTCCCAACATACAGAACCACTTTTATTTTCTTTCACACTTCCTGTCATAATGTCTGTTTTGTGTGCTTTGTGACTGTCTTCTCCATAGGGACTCTGCTTAAAGTGTCCCCTCACAGTTAACTTAATGACACCAGATAACGCTTTGGCAGAAAGTCCACTTAGTTGATCAGCAAGACAGAACGTCGCAGTGTTAAGCGAGGCTAAGAACTGACGGGGAATTAAACACATTTTCCCAAGTGGCATTAAAGAATATAACTCTGAAGGAAGCAGCCTGCCAACTGCTCTAAAACACGATACGCTGGTAAATGAGAACCTCTTGCGCTAAATAAATCACATTTGAATTGGTCAAGGTGGTGATAGCTGGAGTCGAAAAGTTTTTAAATCTCTTGCATATGATCACATTTATGCAACGTCCTGTAACATTGGGTTTGAAAGAAATTAGATTTCCCCTAATCTGACGCCAAATAAAACCATATGAATCCAATGAAACTCGTCGCAAGTAAACGAGAAAACCTGAGACTTCCCTCTGAAAATACCACTAAAGTCTTTAAGCTGCAACCACTCGTGTTGGATGTTTTCTATTGATTGTTAAAAGAACAGCACGTGGAAATGCTACAAATAAAAAGCATGCAATAATTGCCATGTTGACCCTACTTATAATTGACCAGCCTGGACTCCTCTCATATTGTGTTCCGTGTACACCATGAGTTGTGTAAAATGTAGGGAATTAATCTCATTTTGTCCATCGTTAACTTGTAATTAATCACAATTAATCGCAGATAGATAGTGTGCCTGGTATGATCTGTTGCCCGGATCATAGTTTTTTTGCGTTTTGATTCACTTGTTGTTTAAGTTCTGTTTCAGCACCCCTGTTTTGTGTCTCCTTGGTTGCCATGGTTATTTATTGTTTTCACCTGCCTCTGATTGGTGTTCAGGACGCTCACCTGTTCCCGGGCACTAATCAGAGAACTATTTAGTCCTGCCTTGTCGCCTCACTCATCCTGGTGCTTTGGTTTGCTTAACGCAACTGTTACGTTTGATTTCTGGTTCTCTGTGTTTGTTTTGCGCTAAGTCCCGCCTTACTACTCGCCTTACCTGCCAACTTAAGTGTCCATCGCTACTTTGAAGCCCTATTTCGGTCATTTTTAACAGTCAGAACTACTTGTCCTGTCTTGCCGTCGTCCCAGCTGACCATAACAACAAAACATGACACGGAGGCATTAATAAACAAAATTGTATAATTAACCTTTCTCAGTGGCGTAGTGGTTAGAGTGTCTGCCCTGAGATCAGTAGGTTGTGAGTTCATACCCCTGCCGAGTCATACCAAAGACTAAACAAATGGGACCCAATACCTCTCTGCTTGGCACTCAGCATCAATGGTTGGAATTAGGGTTCAAGCATACTTGCCAACCCTCACGGATTTTTGGGGAGACTCCCGAAATTCAGCGACCCTCCCGAAAACCTCCCGGAAGAAAATTTCTCCCGAAAATCTCCCGAAATTCAGCTGGAGCTGGAGGCCACGCCTCCTCCAGCTCAAACATGCACCGTTCGAAGCTTAAAAGGGGGGCATTTTAAAAACGACTGCTAATCCTCCTCCTTTTTGACTGGACGACCGCGGAGAATTAAAGTAGGAACACTCCGGAGGCAAAAGTTCATTAAAAGGGGCGGACTCACCGGCTCTGAGCCATGTTTCCGTCACACAGAGGAAGTGAAGTCCGCGGGAAGTGAAGAAATCCTTCAGGATAAACGTTTTGTTCGTCAAAGATCTTGCGTTCACAAGACCGAACCTGGCGGGGGCCAGCACGTCCAAGGGCGCAGCTAATCCAGGTGGGGACCGACACACTGCCCGCAGGTGGCGGGGTAGAGGAGCCACGAGGCGGGAAAGGAAAGCAGGAATCCGGCCAGGTGAAAAAGCTGACTGGGACATCAAAAAACCAACGTCGAAGTTAATCATATTAGTGGGAAAGAGCAAAGATCCAACAGTGTTTGGTGGTCATACACAAGCAGTGAGCTGACAGAAACGAAAATGGACGCAAACAACACAAAAACTAACAGAGCTGACAGCGAGAGACGACAGGTCAAAGCACATACTGGCGCCATCTTCTGGAAACTCGGAAGTGACGTTACTCAAATAGTAAAAGGTAAGTGTTTTTTTTTTTTAGTAACCAGCAAGCACAGTACAGTTTGTAGAACAACTGTGTTTTTATTACTTTGTATTTCATAAGTGCCGTCTGAAATTCAACTATTTCTTTTTTTTATTTATATAATAAAATAAATATATATAACTAGAATTCACTGAAAGTCAAGTATTTCATACATATATATATATATATATATATATATATATATATGAAATATATATGAAATACTCAAGTTGGTGAATTGGATGTAAATATACAGCCAATATATATCTTAACCACGCCCCCTCAACCAACCCTCCCCCCCCACCTCCCAAAATCGGAGGTATTAAGGTTGGCAAGTATGGGGTTAAGTCACCAAAAATTATTCCCGGGCGCGGCCACCGCTGCTGCTCACTGCTCCCCTCACCTCCCGGGGGGTGAACAAGGGGATAGGTCAAATGCAGAGGACACATTTCACCACACATATTGTGTGTGTGACAATCATATAACTTTAACCTAGCGTTCTTTGTGAGTTAGTGTTAGCTTCCTGTGTATTAGGCACGCTTGGTTTGTTTTGTTTGCTCCAGAATTTTTGTCTGTCCTACCTGCACACTGTCTCCGGAGTTCCTGCTGTATCCGTGGAAGAACAATCCACATATCACCATGCCCCCTCGCCGTTAAAGTATTTTAGACATGTCATTTTCAGGTTTTTATTGCCATCAGCATGAGTATCGATATTTTTTTTGCTTGTTGTAAATCGTTGCTCATTAATCATGACGTTTTTTTAAAAATGACAATAAAACAACATTGCCTGTTTTGGGTGGCCCCCTGTACTCCACAATATTGGGCTTTTCTGACGTGGTCCTTACTGCTGCTATAATTAGGAGCATTCAAATTTGAAAAGGACCAGTAAAAAAAAGGTTCAATAGTTGAAGCAATAATATGTTAAAATCTATATCGCTAAAGCAGAAAAAATATCATAATTTCTAAAATGCCTTGCAGTAAGGATCGCTGTCGTTGCTATAGTTACCATGTGTGTAACATTATTGGACCAGCTAGGACACTTTCCTTGTTGTGTTGATTCTGTTATCTGTGATCATGTTACTACTGACTGTTGTGTACTGTGCGCACTGACATTGTTTCTTTCAAGACATAACCACATTTTTTTTTTAAGTCTCATATTATGACATTGTTTATACTTGTGAGCTACAGTGCTAATGTTACAGCCACACTTCAGCAGTCTATTTGCTTGAAAATCAGCTCCAGCTCCCACATTTTTACCTGACTGAGGGATGGCAGAAATCCAGGCTTTCTTTCAAGACGAAAAGCAAAGACTGTTTTCTTTCGTTATTTTTTTTTTTATTTTTATACCAAAAAGTGAAGAGGTGGACGTACAAACAAGGCAGGTTCATTTAAACTTGAGGTGGGTCACAAAGGGACACCGTCATGTCCATGAGAAATGATGATTTTAATCTATGATGTCATGAAAACGCAGAACTTTAAAACTGATCGTTTTAGCGCCTAGTTTTTAACAAGTTGAGCAAACAAGTTAGAGAGATAATACATTTTTCTCATTTTGGGTGTCAAAAACCCGCTTCAGGGACACATATTACTGTTAAAACATCATACGATGTTAACTTTGCATAATGTGGAAGGAGGAAACCTTTTTTTGTGCCAAAATATGTCCTATTGTCCCTACTGAAGCTTTAGCACACATTTCAGTAAGTAAAAACATGTAGTGAGATTTCATTAATAGCAACAGTTATCAGTTTGCACATCCAGGAGCGCGCCAGGCGCGTCCCAGTCCGGCTGCAGCATGCAGCTGCAATCAATAATCTGCAATCAATGTACCTGTCGCTGATGAGAAGCCTTGCCTTCATAAGCCAGCACAACCTGCTATACTGGGCCAGATCCAACAACCTATTCCTGTACAGTAAGCCGAATATCTAGCTCTGTGCACTCTTGCTCTCTCTATGTTTATTTGTGTCATGTCCTCCTTGTCGCCTTTTCAGCAGCATACCTCCGTTCCCGCGTCACAAGCTGTGTGTCTCGTCTCCCTGTAGTCCCCTTCGCTTTTGCCTCCAACTTCTTGCCTTTTCTCTGGACCTGAGAGCCTGCCCTTTCCCTCTTGGCCTTCCGCCTCTCGCTCAACACTACCGCTTAACACTCATCAGATAATTGCTACACATAGTCACACACATACACAACCTTTTGGTTTAGTCACACTCTATACTTTTGTAAATATATATATATTAATAATAAATAGAGCTAAAACGATGTCCCTCCTGTCTGTGCAGTCTTCTTCCCCTGTCCACCTGTAACACACATGTAATATCAATGACAATGAGAATAACACATATAATAGCAATGAACTAATATAGTCAACATAGTTATTACAATTATCATTCATTTGTATTATTTGTTAGTGTTTTTTTACGGGTACGTATAATAAAAAAATAACAATAATAATTGTGTTAATCAGTCCATCAAGTTATTGGGAACAATTCCCAGTTATTTTAGGCTCTTGGAAAGAGCCACATTTGTTTCTCATATAAGTGTAATTTCCTTGAATGTGTTTCTCATTAGTCCTCTTGAGCTGTAAATTATCGTTCCCTTCAAGTCACAGACGTTGCAACAATAAATATGCTCACATCAGAAATCGCTTTCAGTTACGGCACGTCACGAGAGCGATGTCACCTCAAGTGATAAACGTGCAAGGAGCTGCCACGCTTTCTTTCAGCTCATTGTTTTGCTTTTTACGGCTCGTAAATGCACCCTTTGGCTCACTTTCACTGATCTTATCCGCCATGTTTCCAGATGGAGCGAGCGACTTGGCCAGGAAGTGCCAGATAAAGTGTATACATTGCGCACACACACACACACACACACACACACACACACACACACACACACACACACACACACACACACACTGCATCAAATAGACCAAAAGGAAAGTAAGCCACATGAGCAGCATTGTGTAAGGTGAAGAGTTAAAGAGTCTCCTCAGGGGTTTAAAACTTTGGCCAAATAGGAAAGTGAATAATCGGCTGTTTGCAAACAACCACGGCAACTCTATGAAGATTACAGATTTCCACATTGCCTTTCTTTCTTTCTTTCTTTCTTTTTTTTTTTTTTTTTTGATGTCTGTACTTGAGGATGTCAACTTTATTTTTTGTGCATGAAGATGTGTGACCAAGAATATTACATCTTCATCAGACATCCTGAAAATAATACCAAAGCCTGACATCTGGAGGAACTTTAATCTGCATTGTATGGCTTTGGAAGGAAATATGAGGATTCTACAACAATGCACTGCACCATTGTCTTTGCAGATTGTTACGACGGTTGTTGTAATGTTTTTGTTTTTGTTTGCTTCTTTCTTTGGTAAAGCCTTACATGCGTGCAGGTGTGTGCTGTTTTGTTCAGTCTTTGTATTAAGGTCACTTGAGGCCACCGGTTCCTCTGGTTGGCTGAATCAGACGACCATAAAGGAAGGTCAGCAACCTTCTTCCTATCTCTCTTTTCTCCCATCAGTATGTTTTGTCCCCTTTTTGTATTTTCCTATTATGTTTGATCATGTTTTGGACTCATTCGATCCCGTTTCATAGCTAACTTCAATCAATCAATCAATCAATCAATGTTTATTTATATAGCCCCAAATCACAAATGTCTCAAAGGACTGCACAAATCATTACGACTACAACATCCTCGGAAGAACCCACAAAAGGGCAAGGAAAACTCACACCCAGTGGGCAGGGAGAATTCACATCCAGTGGGACGCCAGTGACAATGCTGACTATGAGAAACCTTGGAGAGGACCTCAGATGTGGGCAACCCCCCCCCCCCCCCCCCCCCAGGGGACCGAAAGCAATGGATGTCGAGCGGGTCTAACATGATACTGTGAAAGTTCAATCCATAGTGGCTCCAACACAGCCGCGAGAGTTCAATTCAAGCGGATCCAAGACAGCAGCGAGAGTCCCGTCCACAGGAGACCATCTCAAGCGGAGGCGGATCAGCAGCGTAGAGATGTCCCCAACCGATACAGGCGAGCGGTCCATCCTGGGTCCCGACGAGCGGTCCATCCTGGGTCTCGACTCTGGACAGCTAGTACTTCATCCATGGTCATCGGACCTGACCCCCTCCACAAGGGAGGGGGGGACATAGGAGAAAAAGAAAAGAAGCGGCAGATCAACTGGTCTAAAAAGTAGGTCTATTTAAAGGCTAGAGTATACAAATGAGTTTTAAGGTGAGACTAGTAATAGTATAATAATATGTTACCGGGAGGGCATTCCAGAGTACTGGAGCCCGAACGGAAAACGCTCTATAGCCCGCAGACTTTTTTTGGGCTCTAGGAATCACTAATAAGCCGGAGTCTTTTGAACGAAGATTTCTTGCCGGGACATATGGTACAATACAATCGGCAAGATAGGCTGGAGCTAGACCGTGTAGTATTTTATACGTAATTAGTAAAACCTTAAAGTCACATCTTAAGTGCACAGGAAGCTAGTGCAGGTGAGCCAGTACAGGCGTAATATGATCAAACTTTCTTGTTCTTGTCAAAAGTCTAGCAGCCGCATTTTGTACCAACTGTAATCTTTTAATGCTAGACATGGGGAGACCCGAAAATAATACGTTATTTTTCCTTGTTTACCTTCGTCACCATGACTACCTAATTTGCTCCTCCTGCACGGCTCATTCACACACCGGTTTGTAATTATGTTTTCTGTATTTAAGCCCTTCTGCTACCTAAGTTCGACCTCGCCAGTTTGTTTGCACCTGCAACCGTTACGTGAGTAGTCTCTGTCTATTTTGCGGCTCGCTAAATGTAGCTTGCCTCCGCACGCTTGGCTCGCGCTTTTTGGACTTTGAACTCTGCCTACTGCTTATATTAGCATTTAGTTTTCTGTGCTCAGACACGCCTTTGATTTGCTCGTTGTACCAGTGTTCTTTTGTAACTCCACATTAAAAGCTGTTCATACCTTCATTCCTGCCTGCTGTGATCCTGCGCATCGAGAGGCGACACTCCCCGCCCGCCCACGATGCCGCGCACACGTAACATTTTTCGCATGTGTATTTTTGGAATTGCGTAGGGTGGGCTTCCATCTTTTCTTTACATTCATTTTCTCCTGCTGCTACGTAGGAAGGTAAGCAATTGCCTTTATGGTTCCCAATTTATAGGTTAGTTCGTTTTCCTTTACTGGTATGTTTAATTTTGTAAAGACACACCCTGAATCGTTTTAGTTAATTCCCTTATTAGGATTATATTCTTTTTTTAGTTAAATTAAACAACAACCTTGGTTTAGCATCAACAATAGAATTTCAGTGATTAATTGGGACATAAGGAGAAATGGGAACCTTGTCTAGCATATAACCAATGTGTGACATAAGTGGGGGCTCGTCCAGGATTGAACACACTCCAAAATAAAACCAACTAAAATGTATCTATGCAAACTATCTTTCCCGACATGTGAAGTGAAGTGAATTATAATTATATAGTGCTTTTCTCTAGTGACTCAAAGCGCTTTACATAGTGAAACCCAATATCTAAGTTACGTTTAAACCAGTGTGGGTGGCACTGGGAGCAGGTGGGTAAAGTGTCTTGCACAAGGACACAACGGCAGTGACTAGGATGGCGGAAGCGGGAATCGAACCTGCAACCCTCAAGTTGCTGGCACGGCCACTCTACCAACCGAGCTATACCGCCCCCTGTAACAAGAGCAAACAATGAGACGAGAATTAACCTTCCATTACATTTGGATAAATATTCTGCAAACAAAAAACACAGATCCAAAGAGGATGAATCCCCACAATTTAAGTTAGCTTACACAGTAATATTTATCCCACAAAAGTACCTCAGATCCACATCCAAGAAAGTGCTAAATTTAAGTTAACGTAAACAGAGCCTAAACTTTTGTTTTGAACTACGAATTGATGCTTTTTTAAATTTATGTAAATAAAAACCTTTATCAAGCATTAAAATACTGTTTCTGTGGCTATTTGGGTCTACTACACAAACATATCGATGTAAAACTATCTTTTACAACACATGATGAACACAAGTGATCGATAGAGGATGAACATTCTACTTGATTGAGTCATTTACAGCTACACAAAGAAAACACAGACCCAAATAGGAAGGATCGCCACAATTTATCATAAAAAAAGATCAGCTACAAATAAACCCCTGCTTATGTTACTCTCAAACTAAAATGTAAATCTTAAACTATGAATTGATACTTTTTTTAAGTTATGTAGATAAACAAAAAACTCTGTCAGGCATCCAAAATACTATTTCAGTGCCTATTTGGGATGTGAGGGCAACAAGAACCCAGTCTACAGCATATCTTGTGCCTTCGGCCTTCCCTAGCCAAGATGTGACATAAGTTGGGGCTCATCCAGGATTGAACACAGGACTTTTTTGACTCCAAAATAGAACTATTTACTAAATGTTTCTATGCTAACGATCGTTCACGACACTTAACAAGTGCAAACCCTGGGATGAGAGTGAACCCTGCATTTTATTTGGCAAATTATTTGAAGCTACACATATAAAACACAAATCCGAAGAGGATACATTCTCAAAATTTAAGTTAAATTACTCACTAATATTTCTCCCACCAAAGTACCACAAATCCACATCCAAGAATGTGTTGGATTTAAAGTAACGTATCACTGTCAAGACGTGGAGGTTTTCGCAGCTTACTGCAGGGTTTGTTCTCCCGGGATGCAAACGGACTACTCTGGACCAGGTGTGAAGGTAGAAAAATTTTTAATTATTTACTATCGAAAATAGGAACAAACATAAACTACGGCGTGGAAAAAACACAAGACTGTGGAATGAAACAAAGAACATAAACTATGGCTTGGAACAAACAAGACTTACTGTGGCATGAAAACGAGCAGCATGAACTATCGTGAAAGGAGCAATGTCGCCAGAATGACTGACTGGCAAGGGCGGTTTAAATAGAAGTCCCTTGATTGGAAACAGGTGCGCGTCCCAAACACCAGAGGCAGGTGAAAATCATAAGTCACCATGGTAACTAAAACAGAGAAGGGTGCACAAAAACAGGAACTAGTGAAGTTTAAAACTAACAGAACACAACCAAAACATGATCCGGACCTCGGATCATGAAAATCACAAAAAATAACCGGTGACAGACGAACCCTCATTTATGTTATGCTTAAAGCAGAACTAAGTGACTTTTCAAGCTTCTTAAAGGGGAACATCATCACCAGACCTATGTAAGCGTCAATATATACCTTGATGTTGCAGAAAAAAGACCATATGTTTTTTTAACCGATTTCCGAACTCTAAACGGGTGAATTTGGCGATGACATTTCACCCGTGATGTCACAACATGAAGCAATCTGCCATTTTCTCAATTTTATTACACGCACCAAGTCAAATCAGCTCTGTTATTTTTCCGATATCCACACAAGAATGTGTGAATATCCTGCGACACTCAAAGCAGATGCATTTCCAACGATAAAGTCAACGAAATCTGCAATATTGGAAAATAGACCACCACTGAATCTGCCCGAGTGCGAGTTATTCAGGGACGACGGCAGTCTCTTCCCGCAGACGAGCGAGGTAAAGCCCCTGGTAATGATTTATGCCACTTCTTTTTCTGTCTCATTTTGTCCACCAAACTTATAAGGTTGTGCATGAATGCACAAAGGTGAGTTTTGTTGATGTTATTGACTTATGTGGAGTGTGCTAATCAGACATATTTGGTCACGGCATGACTGCAAGTTAATCGATCCTAACATGCTATTTAGGCTAGCTGGATGTACATATTACATAATTATGCCTCATTTGTAGCTATATTTGCATCCAGCCTTTCCCTCCACCCACATTTAATGCCAAACAAACACATACCAATCGTTGGTTAGAAGGCGATCGCCGAATTCGTCCGCACTTCCTCCCGTGCCGCTGTCTGTCGTGATATGGCTCAATAGCTTCAGTTTCTTCTTCAATTTGCCTCCACACTCCAACCATCCGTTTCAATACATGCGCAAGCTGTTGAATCGATTACGGCGCTGAAATCTGAGTCTGAATACAAGCTAATATCGCTATACAGTACTGTGGAGAGACGGAGCCGACGAGCCGACAGCGGGCGGAGGAAAGCAGCATCCCTAGCCGAGATGGAGGCGAGAAGGCGGGGCGTGCGGCGCAGAGAGGAGGCGTGTCGCACTCGGAGCCGCACGGTAGCAACAATCAGCGCACACCACACAGCTGCGCGCAATCCCGTCATCTGCTCCTCCAGCATAAACAGGGGGAAGGAGGAACAGAGAGGGGAGAGTAGGAGAAGGAACCCACTGGAGGAGACCGACCACGACCAACGAACAAGCGATCAGACCGAGAGACGATGCGACCCCGCAACAGACGCCAACCCCGGACACCGCAAGGTGCACCGCAAATAGAAGCAGGAAACGCCCGCGCACTGCAAAGTGCCGCGACAACCAGGCAAGACTTAACAAGTATTGAAATAATAAATGAAAGTCAAACCTGCTATGATGCGTCCTGTATCCATCGTCACTACAACCCACACATGGACGGTAGGAAGTCCGTCACAAGTACCTTTCTGTGCTATCCACCATGTTTTTTTCTGTGTGATCACGTTGTGACGTCACAAGATAATGGACGGGTGGATATAACGACGGTTAAAATCAGGCACTTTGAAGCCGTTTTTCGGGATACTGCGTGATGGGTAAAATTTTGAGTAAAACTTCGAAAAATAAAATAAGCCACTGGGAACCGATTTTTATTGGTTTCAACCCTTCAGAAATTGTGAGTATGTTCCCCTTTAAAATATTTTCGTAACTTTTGGGATGAAACATGGACTTACAACTAGTTGAATGTCACCTCTGTTGTGGCCTGAGATGGTATGTACCGCTTTCACAGGCACTAAGCAGCTTTGAGGAGGGTGGCAGGAACCCTGTCACACAAAATACTACAAACATGCCGACTTGCTTTACGGCATATGTCACTCGTTCTTTGCTCAATTCGTAAAAAAGAACGCAATCGTTGACGCGAAATTACTGTTATCATGGCAGAAGCTGCAAAACAACAACAAAAAAAGTGAAAAGTTTTGTCCGAGGTGACAAAAAAAAAGAAAAAGGGAGGCTACCCAGATAAAAAGGCTTTCACTTGCTGGCGTGAGCTCAAAGATGAGGAGGGATTCCAGACTGATGCTGCCCTAGCTCTGTTCCTGCTGATCTAGTAAGTACCTTTTGATGCTCAATTCAAAAAGCTAATGTTAATGTTAGCTATTAGAAATTTGCATGGTACCAATAAATAGCCACTAGCTTGATAGTTCGCAGTTCCACACTGACAACCAGACGCGCAACAAACTCAAAAGTACTGTAAAAAGAAAAAGCAATGTGAAGACTGCAAAACGCAAATATGAAGTTTGAGTAAAATAGTAGGTTACTACTGTGGAAAGATCAGTCTTACTGGATAATTGTGGTATTACGATGTCAGTTTGTATGTATGTGACAGTAGTTTCTGACGATTCACAACGCTATTCGCTGGTCCTCATGGGAAATGCTGTCTTCCTTCAGGCAAAACTCTACCGCATTGGTCCACTGGCGCCGCCAAAATCATCCATCCATCCATTTTCTACCGCTTATTCCCTTTTGGGGTCGCGGGGGGCGCTGGCGCCTATCTCAGCTACAATCGGGCGGAAGGCGGGGTACACCCTGGACAAGTCGCCACCTCATCGCAGGGCCAACACAGATAGACAGACAACATTCACACACTAGGGCCAAAATCAACCAAAACTAAAAGTTCTTGAGTGGGGCTTCAAACTAAACTTTAAGTCTTGAACTACCAATTGATGCCTTTTTTAGTTATACAAACAAACACTTTTGTTAAGCATTAAAATACTGCCAGAGGGAGAAATGAGAACATTCTTCAGCATATGATAACATAAATGGGGGCTTGTCCGGGATTGAACCCAGGACTTTTCGCACGCCAAAATAAAACTACTCACTAAACATATCAATGAAGAGTACCTTTCACAACAACTAACGAGCGCAAATGCTGGGACGAAAATGACTCTTGTATTTGCATACAGAAAGTTAAATTTAAAGTTCCAACGATTGTCACACACACACTAGGTGTGGTGAAATTTGTCCTCCGCATTTGACCCATCCCCTTGTTAACTCCCTGGGAGGTGAAGGGAGCAGTGAGCAGCAGCGTGCGCCGCGCTCAGGAATCATTTTGTGATTTAACTTCCAATTCCAACCCTTGATGCTGAGTGCGAAGCAGGGAGGGAATGGGTCCCATTTTTATAGTCTTTGGTATGACTCGGTCGAGGTTTGAACTCACAACCTACCAATCTCAGGGCGGACACTCCAACCACAAGGCCACTGAGCTGAGAAATCATACATCCCAATTCTGTGGCTATTTGGGATGTGAGGGAAATTGTTGTGATCCGGCTTCCGGATCACACATCTCTAGCATGTTTGTCTTTTTTGTATTGTCCTACTATGTTTTGATCATGTTTTGGACTCTACCGATCCCGTTTGTTAGCGCACTTCCTTGTTTTGTATTGTCACCATGGCAACCTAAGTATGCCTCCTGCACGGACTCATTACGCACACCTGTTTTGAATTATTTGTGTTGTATTTAAGACCACCTGCTACCTTAGTTCCTCCTGGCTGTTTTGTTTGCTACTTGCAACACGCACGTTGGTTCTTATTTTTGTAATCACTATTGCTAAGTCTCGCCTTAGCTTTGCGTGCGCTCTGCACCTCTATTCCTGTACTCTGCTCTCGTTGCTAATTATTAGCATAGCTCTCCGTGCATTCGGCACGCCTTTTCTTTGCATTTTGTATCAGTATTATTTTTGTTTTTGTATTAAATCTAATCTTACCTGCAACTCCTGCCTGTCCTGGTCCTCTTGCATCCCTGGGGTAGCAACACGCATCCATTATGCCTCGCCATCGTGTCAGAAATGGTAATATATAGTCTCCAGCATATATTCGGCCTCTCCTAGTCGGCGTGTAACATGTTCAACCTCATGGCTACCTATCTAGTGAACCGCGTTTATTTTCTGTCACTCTGTTTTCCATTTGGAAGACAAAGTAAGATAAAAAAATACAACACAACTGAAGAGACATCCATCTGCTCCCCTCTCGTTGGACACTTTCTTGACTGACAGCAGCCAAAGACTCAGCAAGATGCCTGCTTTATTTCACCATGAAACTTTTACGTGTGGAAAAAAAACAAGACGTGGAGCCGAGTGGGCCAAGAAAGAGGGAAAAAAAAGTAAAAAAAAAAAAACCCCAACCTTGGGAGACAAAAGGCGCCTTTTGTTTGAAGAATCAAGGTGATTTTTGCGACTTGGCAGAGTCGTTGCTGAGAGTGAGTTTGTAGTCAAGAAAAGAAAGCCAGGGTTCTATTGTGCACATTTTTATGTTCGCCGCTAAAGTTTGGATTTAGCACCCGCCAGCTTCCCCGCCGTGCTTCTAATGAACTTTTTTGACCAAATCATACACTTGCTCAGCAAAAATCTTAGTTTAATGCCACAAATTGGAATGAGGTATGAAAGTACTGTAGTAGAAAGGTGACATTCGCCTGAGTGCCATCGATCTCTAGTTACAGGAAGTGGGCGTGCAGGGTGGGGGTTTAGGTCTGGACTCGATTGCAAGGCGATGGTAAAGACAGCCAATTTGTCATCATTTAGGTGACAAGTGGTCTGACCGACACGCTCCCTCGCTTGACCCCGCCTCCTGCTTTGAACCGACAACACGGCGCTGCATGTCACGGGGTGTTTGGAGGTTAAAAAGCAGAGGAGTGACAAGACGGGAAACTTGGGGACGATAACAAGAAAAAACAGGGAGTCTGGCTTTTACTGGAAAAACGTACATTACATATATATTTATTGTATTGTTTGCAAACCGGGCAGCACGGTGTACAGGGGTTAGTGCGTGTGCCTCACAATACGAAGGTCCTGAGTTCAATCCCGGGCTTAGTATATTTCTGTGTGGAGTTTGCATGTTCTTCTCGTGACTGCGTGGGTTCCCTCCGGGTACTCTGGCAGTTGGGAGAGTGGCGGTGCGCAACCTGAGGGTCCCTGGTTCAATCCCCACCTAGTACAAACCTCGTCACGTCTGTTGTGTCCTGATCAAGACACTTCACCCTTGCTCCTGATGGGTGCTGGTTAGCGCCTTGCATGGCAGCTCCCTCCATCAGTGTGTGAATGTGTTTGTGAATGGGTGAATGTGGAAGTAGTGTCAAAGCGCTTTGAGTATCTTGAAGGTAGAAAAGCGCTATACAAGTACAACCCATTTACAATTTACCAAAGACATGCACCTGGGGATAGGTTGATTGGCAACACTAAATGGTCCCTAGTATGTGAATGTGAGTGTTAATGTTTTTAGTCTCTCTTTGTTGGCCCTGTGATGAGGTGGCGACTTGTCCAGGGTGTACACCGCCTTCCGCTCAAATGCAGCTGCGATAGGCTCCAGCCCTCCCTCGCGACCACAAAAGGGACAAGCGGTAGAAAATGGATGGATGTTTGCAAACTCAGAAACTAAGCTCTTAAACACAGAAGGGCAAAAAAATCTAGGGAATTTCAATGAAAGCCGATAACATTTTTTGATTATGTGTACTTATCTTGCACTAACACATGTATTTTTCCCAAACAATTGTTTGCAATATCTGGGAATGGTTGTATACTGTCACATTGTTATAATTGTCATGATCAATCAATACTGTTTTGGAGTTCTTTCTATGATAAGTGTTTCTTCATTTCCAGAGGTCTTGTTTTGGTTCCTCTTGTTTAGTTTTTCTGTGACTTCACTACTGCTTCTGGAGCCTGTCCCCTCACCAGTTCTTGGTTGGCAATTAGGAGTTAACCTGTCCCTGTTTGCCAATCATGAGGGTTTATCTGCCAGCAGCGCCTTTCTTGCGACGCTAGTTCATTGTTCCAATGATCATGTTTTGCCTTCTTGTGTCTTTACCTTGCCTTATCTTGCCTTGCTTTTTCCTGTTTTTGCTATCTTTTGCATTTTCACCTGTGGGTGACTGGTCACACGCTGGTGTTCTTTGTATTTTGATACTCTGCTTGCGCATCAAATGCATTCTCTGCATCCTGGGATGACGCCAGCAACAGTGGCAAAAGTAACAACAAACTAGTCTGATTGACCACGTTTCATTCCAAGGATTTGAGCGCCAGGACAAGGAATTACATTTGGTCTGTGAGCTTTTTTAATTGCGTACGGCTGTAAAATAACCTACCATGAGGCCCCAAAAAATTTGAGAGTGCCAGCACTTTGATAAAGACGTTGAGAAACACCATTGAATTCATGAAAATAACTTGTAGAGAAGTCTGTGCGTCTTTCCTCTGCTCATCGTTGTCTTCACCAACATGAATTTTCCTGTGTATGGCTTTTTAATTACTTCTAGTTTCTACTTCCTGTGTTTTTGAGTCGCTTCCTGTCCTGGTGCTCTTGTTTTGTCAGTATTTCCTTTGGTTTAGTCTCTGTGTTTTGAAGTACCTTTATTTTCCGTTCCATGTCCCGCCAGCACACCTGATTCTGATTCTCATTAATTAGTTCTATTTAGTTCCACCTGGGGCCCTCTTTTTGTGCTGGATCATTCTGTCAGTCGGCTTCTTGCGCACCTCCCTGTTGCCAACAAATATACTTTTACCTGCAAGCCATCTGTTATTTCCGCATCCTTGGGCTCCTGACATACCAAAACAACCACAAAAGGCCAGAAAAGCTATGCAAAAATAACAGCAAAAAGACCAGAGATTACCAAGATTTTTCATCTGCCGAACACTTTTTTTTTAAAGGGGAACATTATCACAATTTCAGAAGGGTTAAAAACAATAAAAATCAGTTCCCAGTGGCTTATCTTATTTTTTTAAGTTTTTTTCTAAATTTTACCTATCATGGAATATCCCGAAAAAAGGCTTTAAAGTGCCTGATTTTCGCTATCTTTAAATCCATCGTCCATTTTCCTGTGACGTCATTTAGTGATGCTAACATGGCGGATAGCACAGCAAGATATAGCAACATTAGTTCGGATTCAGACTCGGATTTCAGCGGCTTAAGCGATTCAACAGATTACGTATGTATTGAAACAGATGGTTGGAGTATGTAGGCAGATAGCGAAAACAAAATTGAAGAAGAAACTGAAGCTATTGAGCGAATAGTTATTGAAGCTATTCGGCGATCGCCTTCTAACCAACGATTGTGTGTCACAGGGTATCCATACATCTCTGTGCCATGTCTGTCGTAGCATCGCCGGTAAAATGTGCAGGAGCAACTCAAATCCGTCGATTGGTAAGTGTTTGTTTGGCATTAAATGTGGGTGGAGTAAAAGGCTGGATGCAAATATAGCTACAAATCTACATACAGCTAGCCTAAACAGCATGTTAGCATCGATTATCTGGCAGTCATGCCGCGACCAAATATGTCTGATTAGCACATAAGTCAATAACATCAACAAAACTCCCCTTTGTGATTTCGTTGACTTTATCGTTGGAAATGCATTTGCTTTGAGTGTCACAGGGTATCCATACATGTCTGTGCCATGTCTGTCGTAGCATCACGGGTAAAATGTGCAGACAAGGGACTTTCGGATCTTTTGACACTGGTGTAACATGAATCTGTCGATTGGTAAGTGTTTGTTTGGCAATAAATGTGGGTGGAGGGAAAGGCTGGATGCAAATATAGCTACAAATGAGGCATAACGATGCAATATGTACATACAGCTAGCTTAAATAGCATGTTAGCATTGATTAGCATGCCGTGCTAATCGATGCACACTCCACGTAAGACAACTCGAATCCGTCCCTGATCGTGTTGTTACACCCTCCAACAACACACCGACGAGGCATGATGTCACAAAGGTATGGAAAACAATCAAAAAAATAGAAAATAACAGAGCTGATTCGACTCGATGTTTGTAATGTGTTAGAGAAAATGGCGGATTGACCACCTAGGTGAGTGACGTCATCGCCCTGTGAGCGAATAATAGAAAGGCGTTTAATTCGCCAAAATTCACCTATTTAGATTTATTAAATCAGTTTAAAAAATATATGGTCCTGTTTCTGCAACATCAAGGTATATATTGACGCTTACATAGGTCTGGTGATAATGTTCCCCTTTAAGTACTACTAGAGCCTATCCTCATATGAATAATAATGAAAACTACAAAAGCACTTGTTCCAGGACCTATTTTAGACATTATGTTGTGTCATTTATCAATAAATAAAAGCATCTCACACCCACTAATAGCTCATTACACGCCACTAATAGTTTTTGTTGTTGTTTGTGGTTGCCCGTAGGAAGAACTATGTCGAGCTTCATGAATATGTTGACTTTAATTAAGACTTCAGTAGAACAGCAATTGTACATACGCACTGCTTGAGAGGGTGGTACTAACTGACTCCTCGATGTGCACACCCTGGTGGTGTGTTCGATAATTACAACAACAAAACAGTCATTTTACCAAATGATGTACATCCTTCCCTTATAGTTCAGCGTCCCTAAAAAAAACAAAAGAGGATAAGTGAAATCAATATCCATATGTAACTGAGATCAATTCTCCCAACTGTGTAGGGTGAGTACAAACAATTCACCATCTGTATGGAACATCTACACAAGTCATAAAACAGCTAGAAAAAATACTATCTCAAAATAAATAACACATGCATTTTTCTTTTCTTACTGCACATACTTTGGATTGGGTCTGCAAACTCGACCTGCACGTGATGTATAAGCTGTGTCAGTCTGCGTCGTGAATGTGGGTCGAATTGGTGATGTACTTTCCGTTTGCCTAATCACTGTATTTTCTCTCAGTGGTGTGGGAGGGACTAAGTCCACCATGGTATGTCTACCATCCTGAGCGTCTGCTTCGTCGTTCTGGAACGGTGTTGGTGGTTGTTTTTGAACCGGGAGGATGTGGCGACGATTCCTCCTGTATCTTCTCCCATCAGACTGGATGATGTAGGAACGTGGCTCTTCACACGACTTTTCCACTATTCCTAGTCGGTCATGACCAGCAGGAGTCTGTATACGGATCACTTGTCCTTCTGCCAATGGAGTCAGTGGGCGACTTGACTTGTCGTAGTGACGTTTAACTGTAGTTCTCTTGTCGACAAGTCGAGCGTGTACTTGTGTTGAGTCTTTTGCTTCTGGCTGTAGTAGTCTAGTACACACTGGGATAGCTGCATGCGTTTTTCTTGACATTAAGCGTTCGGCAGGGGAACCAAGGTCTGTGTCTCGGGGAATGTTTCTGAGGTTAAGGAGGTTTAGGACGACATCAGTTTTGTCCCGGTGGGATTTCTCCATCAGTTGCTTGGCACTCCTGACAGCTCTTTCCGCAAGTCCATTCGACTGGGGAAACTCTGGGCTGTTGGTGGTGTGGATGAAGTCCCACTCCTCAGCAAATTTCCTGATGGGAATCCACTATCACCTGGTAGTGTTGTCCACGCCATTCAAAAATGTCTAGCAACTGTGGACCACGGAAGGTCTGGAACTGGATGAAGATGAAGTGGTTCTTTTTGCTGATGTGGTTTTGTGCTGTTGTACACTGTGCACAATAGTAGTTCTTTAGTGATGTCTTGTGACATTGATGGCTCAAAGATGATACCTCTTGCTCTGCGTTTGGTCGCTTCAATGCCTGGGTGACCTTTGTGTACAATCTTAATGTACTCTTTTTTTAGTGACGTTGGAATGACAGTTTTCTGCCCTTTCATGACAATTCCATCTTCCACAGTGAGTTCGTCTCTGTAGGGGAAGAAAACTTCAATGGCAGGCTGCAGTTGAGTCTGTCTGGCAGGCCATCCACGCTGGACAACTGCACTAAGTGTCTGCAATACTTCATCCTCCTCCGTGTGCTTCTTGAGCTCTTCCAGGCGGGCTGTAGACGTCAAAAGAACCACCATCAGATGGGCTCTCACTGTCTGTTGCATTAGGGGCTCTTGAAAGAGTGTCAGCTTGGTACATGTGCTTTCCTTTTTTGTAGACTAAGCTTATGTCATAGCTTTGCAGGCGTAGCAGCATCCGCTGAAGACGGGCAGGGGCATTGTGTATTGGTTTCTTCAAAATAGTTACCAACGGTTGGTGGTCAGTTTCTACTATGGTGGCCTTGCCATACACATAGTCTCTGAACTTGGTGCATGCAAGCACAACAGCTAGAAGCTCCTTCTCAATTTGAGCGTATCGAGTTTCTGTTTCTGTAAAGGTGCGGGATGCAAAGGCTACTGGCCTTCCATTTTGCATGCAGGCAGCTCCTAGTCCAAAGCATGACACGTCACAGGTCAGCGTGACTGGCTCTTTGACATCGTAGTAGGCCAATACTGGTGGATAGGAGAGACATGCTTTCAGGCGGTCGAAAGCATCTTGGTGTTGCTGGAACCATCACCATGCGGTCTCTTTGTGAGTCAGCTTCCTCAGTGGCGTTGCGATGTCACTGAGGTTTGGAATGTACTTGCCAAGATAGTTAACCATTCCTAGGAAATGTTGAAGTGAGGTGACATCTGTGGGGACTTGCATGTCTGTGATAGCAGCAGTTTTGGAGGGGTCAGCTTTCAAACCTTTGCTTGTGAAGATATGACCAACGTAGCATACTTGGTCAAGTCGAAATTTGCATTTCTGCGGGTTGAGTTTGAGGTTTATTTCCTTCACACGTTCAAGCACTTTTTTTAGGTTGGCGTCATGCTCCGCCACATCACGGCCTCCGATGATGATGTCATCGACAATGACTGAGCATGGATATCCAGCAAAGAGCTGATCCATTGTGCGCTGGAATACTTCGCTTGCTGAGTTAATGCCAAAAGGCATGCGAAGGAATCTGTAACGTCCAAAAGGAGTACTGAATGTTGTCTTCATTGAGGACTTCTTGTCCAGGCGGATCTGCCGGAATGAATTTTTTGCATCTAGCACTGAAAAGACTGTCGCCCCTGACATTTGTGCTGCTACCTCCTTCACACTTCTCATGGGGTGGTGGGGCCGTTTTAGTGCTTCATTTAAATCTTTGGGGTTGATGCACAATCTGATTTCTGATTTGCCTTTCTTGTGCGCAGCAACCATGGATGACACCCAAGCTGTTGGTTCGGTGACTGAAGTAATAACGCCTATGCTTTCCATGCGTTTAAGTTCAGCTTTCACACAGTCTTTCATCGCTACGGGGATGCGGTGGGCCGGCCTAACAACTGGCGGCACTTTGGGGTCCACTGTCATTGTGTAAACAACTGGTAGTTCTCCGAGCTCTTCACTGAAAATATCTTGGTATTGTGTGAGGATCCGTGTGCTGAACTCTTCAGTGTTCTCCGTGGTGACATGGTGCACCTCGGGACTCAACTTGACTAGCCCCATACGCAGGCATGCACGGAAGTCCACAGTGATGTCACATTTTTATCCACTATGAAAAATGGCAGTAAGTGGCGCTGTCCCTTTAAAAAGCATGTCAGCATAGCTTCACCTTGTGTCTCGATTTTGGCTCCTCCGTAAGCAACCAAATTTGTGCTTCTGTGTTGTTTGGCGAGTTTCATGTCGCTGTTTACTCTATTGAAAGTCTTCAGTGACATTACATTGCATTTAGCACCTGTATCCACTTTTATTTCGGTTGGCATGTCGTTTATGTACACTGTGACAAATCCTTCATCTTGGTCTCTTTGTTGTGGATTTACAGAGTCAATGCAATTTTCAATTTCTAAGCCATCCACGTAGAATGTGTCATTTTCACTTTGGCTGTGTTGATCCACTGTCACATCATGCACAGACTGTCCATAGCACTTGTTTGTGGTAAACTTAAACTGACTCTATGGCTTTGACATGCAGCATTTTTTGTAGTGATTTTGTTTCTTGCAGTTGTGACACTGTTGTCCAAACGCTGGACACATTTCCCTTTTTGCTGTGTGGCTCCCTCCACAATTGTTACATTTAGTGATAGTCTGGGCAATTTTCTGGAATTTGCCTTTAAATTGCTTGTATTGTGTGGGTTTAATCTCATCAACATTGGTAGCTTGTGTGGCCAATGTTTTGATATTTTCCTCCGTCATTTCGTGAATACTGCAGATTGAGATTGCCTTGGCAAGAGTCAATTCACTGTCCCTTAGTAATGTCTTTCTCAGAGAGTCGTTTGTGATGCCACACACAATTTTGTCACATATGAGTTCGTCAGTTAGATCTCCAAATTGACATGTTTTAGCTTTAATTTTCAAATCACTGATGAATGATTCCATGCTCTCCCCATGCTTTTGAATTCTCGAGTGGAACTGGTTCCTTTCCATTGTTTTGTTTGTGTGCGGATTGCACATTTCTCTGAACTTCCTATTCCCGCGACTCCGCAGGAGCGAGAATAACACCGCCCGCGCCGGCGGCACGCACCTCTGCCGCGTACATAAATGAGCGCTCCCTCTCGATCGCTTCTGGACCCGCGAGGTTTAATAGGATGTATGCACGGGTCTTCGCAGGTTTGTCCGAGTGAGCAGCAGCAATGAAAATCTCATATTCTTGCTCAAAAATGCGCCAGTTCTCCGCGACATTGTCGTTGAAAACGACTGGGTCTGGACGACGAAACCCGTCCGCCATTATGGATCGGCGTGTCCACTGCACAGCATGAAAAAAAATCTCCGGCGGCAATTTTTTTTGTACAAAAAGTACTCACAAGCGAGAAGCTTATCCACTACTCTGACACCATGTTGTGGTTTGTGGTTGCCCGTAGGAAGAACTATGTCGAGCTTCATGAATATGTTGACATTAATTAAGACTTCAGTAGAACAGCAATTGTACATAAGCACTGCTTGAGAAGGTGGTACTAACTGACTCCTCGATGTGCCCACCCTGGTGGTGTGTTCGATAATTACAACAACAAAACAGTCATTTTACCAAATGATCTACAGTTTTAATCCACATACCTCTAAATTTCTACTGAAGGGTGGAAACTGGATGTGTAATATCCTCATTGAATGACGTGTGCAACCTCGAGCCAACTGCACTCTGTGACAGAACAAACACGATTGCATAAATGTTGCGATTATTGCAACCATAGACAGCGGAACACTTGTCTTTGAACTTTTATACACTTACTTTAGTTATCTGCTGCACTGATTCCTGATCGGTGCCTGTTGGCTACTGTGACGTTTGACGTCATGAGTTACCTTTTTCTTTTACAGGGCTTACTAAATGATGCTCAGTGGCCTTCTGGTGAGAGTGTCCGCCCTGAGATCAGTAGGTTGTGAGTGCAAATCCCGGCCGAGTCATACCAACCACTATAAAAAAGGGACCCATTACCTCCCTGCATGGCACTCAGCATCAAGGTTTGGATTTGTGGGTTTAATCACCAAAATTATTCCTGAGCGCACAATATGCTCACTGCTCCCCTCACCTCCCAGGGGGTGGAACAAGGTGATGGGTCAAATGCAGAAGGTCATTTCACCACGGGGGACGGTGTGGCTGTGAGAGTGGAAAAGCGGCCGTGCCAGCAACTTGAGGGTTCCTGGTTCAATCCCCAGCTTCTCCCAACCTAGTCACTTCCGCTGTGTCCTTGAGCAAGACACTTCACCCTTGCTCCTGGTGGGTCGTGGTTACCTCCTAGCATGGCAGCTCCCGCCATCAGTGTGTGAATGTGTGCATGAATGGGTGAATGTGGAAGTAGTGTCAAAGCGCTTTGAGTTCCTTGAAGGTAGAAAAGCACTATTCAAGTATAACCCATTTACCATTTACCACACCTAGTGTGTGTGGTACTATCAGTGGTATTTTAGTCGGCTCTTTTGGCCACTTGCTTAATAAAAATACTGGACAAAGTGCGTCCCTTGACAGCTCATTACGGAACGTGTACTTATGTTTCTAATTACGGGATGATTTATTTTTAAAGGGACGTTTGGCAACCTTATTTAAGTAACATTCTAGCTAGCTGTGCCATCCTCACGTTCATGTTTTGCTTGACTGTGAGGATGGCATAATTCTGCAGCTAGTCCTGGGTAGTCCCACTCCTTAATGCCTAAATCACACGCAAGAATCTCACAGGAAGGAGGCAAGATTACAGCGGTACCTACTGTACAATCTGATATGTCGGTTTTCTGCAGAACTTTATTGTGAAAATCTGCTTCCGCGTCCGTCCCTGACACCTATGTTTCAAGCTGGCTGCACTGGAAACAAAAACCCACCCCGACCTCTTAGTGTCTCGTCTGCTTGGAGCTGCTGTGATGTAGATTACCATAATAACCCGTTTTGCACTCAAAAGCGCATATTCCAACCATTGGAATACTTTCTGTAGTTCAACACTTACAGTAATTAGAAAACAGCAGTGTGCACAGGGCTCTAGATCATTTGTGAACTCCCCAGAAAAGTTTATCCCCCAATCTCCAGAGAAAAGTCCATATTCAACATTAAACAATTAGTAATTATTTATTTTACATGTCAACGCAAAAAAAAAAAAAAAAATTTGAAGAAAAAATGTATAAAAATTGTGAGAATACATGTGGCACATATTCTTAATTTTCTCTCCATTCACTAAATGTATGTGGAAGCCGCGGTAAATGAAACTTCTTCCATCGTCTCTTTTTGGGAATGTGAATAAGAACGCCCACAAATCGACACATCCTGAATCGATTGTCAGAAAGCGGCTTAAAGATGATCTGTAAAACATAATCTATGCAACATTTTGACCAAATAACCACCATTACAAGTTCTGTGGACCACAAATAAGTGTTTTAAATTTTTATAAAACAAAATAATAGTAATATGACCCCTTTAATGCTTCTAAAATTTAAAAAATGCAATGATTACAAATTTAAATATACTTAATAAAGTGTTGACACATTAAGAAACACATGTATCTATGTAAATCAGGCTTTAACTAATTAATGGTAATAAGAAATTGTTTGAACATGTATTTATTTATCAAATTTGACCCAACATACCAGTGGTTCTAGAACTTTTTTTTTTTTTTACCAAGTATTACACTCTTCAAGCACCACCATAATGACCAACATTGAAATTCAGTAGCGTAGTGGGGCTAAGTATTAATTAAAAACAACACATATGTTTTATTTAAGAAGTGTATTTAATATTTTTGGCCACTGTAACAGTACACCCAGTTTGAACAGTAATAGTATCGGGAAATAAAACACTGTACTCTAATCAAGTGATTCTTTTGCGCACCACTACTAGATGGATGTACACGTAAAATAGTTTGAAAACCACTGCTTAAGACACATATCTTGTTTTTTATATGGTCTAATATTGGGGTCAAAATAGGATAATTAGCTAGAAATCAGTCTAGCAAGTTGAGCCTAAAAAAAAGAAGAAGAGCAGCAAGACGAGCTTCTTCACCACCCAGTTGGCTACTGTAACACTTAACACTGCTTCTTTGTCAGCAGACAGAAAGCACGTTCCCAGTGCGATCACGGCAGGGTGTAGACCTCATGGCAAACATACGCTGGCTCACACGGTACGTTGGGGAAGTCTGCGTCTTATGAATGTTTAATGAGCGACTCCACTTAACGAAGGATGTATGTAGAATCTTAACCCACTGCCAGGAATGGTGGAAATGAAGGGCAAGGTGTGTCTGAATACAAATCAAACACTTTGGGATGCCTGTCATGTATCTGCATGTAAAAATACGCAGCAACAACATTTGCGAGATCCCTTTAATTATCGATGTCTTTGATCTGTAGGCCAACAGAAATATGACTGCCATGCTACTGGTGTTTACAAGTGGTACAGATCTATAGAGACATCTTATGCGGAATAAAATGTTGGCGCAATATACCAGGAAAGCCACTGTACTTTCTCTTCCTTTCTGATTATTGTCTATATATCCCACACCACAATTGCCTCGTAAAATACCACAACTGAAATAGAATGTAGGCTATCTCAGTGTTTTTCATCCACTGTGCGTGCCGTGAGATTTTGTCTGGTGTGCCGTGAAAAATTATGAAACTTCACCTAATTGGTCCAAAAAAATGTTCTTTGCAAATCAATAATTACATTCTGCAAATACTGTGCCGTTACTTAGTGCCTCCATGTCAGCAGGTGGCAGCAGCATCGCTTTGTAAAAGTCGACATGCGTCGGGTGAGACGAGGATGCTTTATTGTGACCCCAATATTCAGACCACAGCGTGCAGGTAAAAAGGTATGGACGACAGCAAAAACTTACGGCGTCCACAAAGTACATCTGTACATGACATGACAATCAACAATGTCCACACAAAGAAGTGTAGCAACAACGTAAAAAGCCTTGCTTGCTAATACAAAGCAGGTGCGGGGAATTGCGCTCAAAGGAAGACGTGAAGCTGCTACAGGAAAACACCAACAAAACAGGAAGGGCCGCCAAAATAAGAGCGCAAGACAAGAACTAAAGCACAGGAAAACACCAACAAACTACAAATTAGGCACGACGACCTGGTGGAGTATAATTTTTTTTTGTTTATGTTTTCTGCTTGTGGTGTGCCCCTGTATTCTTAAATGAAAAATAAAAAAAGGTGCCTTATCTCAAAAAAGGTTGAAAAACCCTGGGCTATCTAACAGACGCATAATTGGGAAAACTGTGAAAACCCAGCCGCATTGAACACATCGGCGCTAAGGAGATATGCTGGCAAGAAAGCTAGCTGAGAGTAACAACAGAGGAGAATGAGGGTTTTCTGTATTATTTGGTATTATTAGCCGCAATAAATGGAATTCAAGAGGAAATTGAGGCAAAACCGAAAAAATGGACCACTGCACCGAAATAAAGACTGTGGAATAGAGTACACCAGAAGAGGGTAGGCTAACGTTAGCGTACGCCCTGTGTTTATTTACCTCAACCACATTGAGCAATAATTGAGGAGAAATTACATGTAAAACATACATTTTGAACTTTAATAATGATTTTAAGAGAATGACAAATAGAGTGATAGGAATTTTTGCTCTTGTAAAACAGACAAATCTTTTGGCTCGGCTCCCAAAAAAAGAGCCGGTGTTCGGTCGAAATGAGCTGCCCTGTCAAAAAAAAACGACCAGTTGCATTGAGCAGTTTTGATGATTGTATTACAATAAGATCCACACAGCACAGCACACACAATTCTGTTCTATTTCAGAGCCAGAGCCTAGTCTTTCATGCCGGAAATCTTACATAATGAACAAAAGTGATTTATAATGGTGGCCGTATCGATCTAAATATAGATAATATCGATACCAAGGTGGGAATTGCTCTTGGATCGATTCTAGCGTGAAGGGATTGATACATTTGTTGCAGTTTCTCTGTGTTTTACATACCGAGATGTATTACTTATATTACTTGATTTTAAACTCTGGTTTAAGTCATTGTAGCATTGCTTCTTGTCTGTCGTCAGCATTTTTTTTTTTTTTTTTACAAACATTTGCAGTACAATAAATACTCGTGTTTTTCAATTAATGATTAACTGTGTCAATATCATGATTACAATGTCAATCCAAATAATTATAATTTTTGCCATACTTGCCTAGCCCTAGTTTTCAGTTTTGGAGATACTAACCCTGTATCTAATTCCTAACAATCACAATATCGCCCACTGCTTGTGATCTAACAGAAGCGAAAAAAAAAAGCTTTATAAATACTAAAATGGGCAATATAGAAGAGGACATTAGAAGAGAAGCAATGATGGTGGTATTGGGACCATTTTTAAAAGAAAAATCCCAAACTAAAAAAAGAACACAGTGAAAAGTCATGGACACAGCGTGAACTTGGACTTTATAAGCTACGTTTTATAAGCTACGTTTCAAACAACGTCCCAATTCGCAAAGCGATGACTTGCCAGTCATCAGTGTTGCCCACAGACAGAACTGAACAAACTGAACAGGTAACCGCCACTTTTGTCACTCCAATGAATCAGCCCAAAGGTCAGGTTAGCATTGTGGTAGGAAGAATGCATTGCGATCCAACACTTCGCAAAGCTGCCAATACAAACCAAAGAACGACTATCACCAGGTCATGGTACATGGAAGATGTGGAAGCCGCTTTACAGACTTTGCATGGGCATGGTCCGCTGCAAGACCAACATGGGTAAATGGGGCTGTGCTGATGCAACAGACACAACCTGTGAATGTGGTATATCTGAAGATAATCGGATGTTTGCTGTCATTGGTTGGAAGGGGGGAAAACCGGACAAAAACAGCCCGATTGTCTGTGTGTTTACCCTGCATAACTAAATAACCAACCAACAAACAGAAATCAATACCTTGCTTTGTGCTTAGCAGAGGTATTAAATGCTCACTTTCCATTTAGCTCTGTTTCATGCTGCGGACAGTGTCTTTCACCAGCTAATCAAACCCATCTATTAACATGATGCAGTCCTTATTCCAAACATGAGCTCATCTCTGTAGCTCACAATGAAAAGAGAGACACAGCACTTATGAAAAGTTATGGTGGTCCAATGCGTGATGATGTGCCGAGACCTCTGGGAGCAAGCATGCAAAGGAGATTCAGAGGGTAATCTACGTTGTCACCTTCTAAAACAACCTTTAAAGAGACCCAGACACAAAGGACTGGCAGTGATTGATTGAAGTTAGAAAATCCTTTAGAAAGCCTGCAAAGCTCTTCAAGGCACATCCTCTCAGCACCCAGACGTGGACTTGATTCAGACACTTTATTAAGATTTCGAGTCATAAAGCCCCTGGAAGACTTTCGGACCCACAGCCGTTTGGGCGCCATGTCCAATAGACTGCAATGAAAATGCCTGATGCAGAACATACATCTGGGATACAGATTTAGTCCTCTTTGCTGGAGTCCAGTTAGAAAAACAGAGGTTAGTTGTACCAAGTGTTCCTATCCTCACTTGGGGTTTTCAGGCTTGCAGACATTTACACAGCAGTGGACTTAAGAAAGAGAAATATTGGATACATTAGAATTTGAGTTCGGATCAGGCCAAAGAACTATTGGCTGCAGAAAGTCTCGAAATAGTCATAAATCTACAATTTACTGGATTGCATTACAGTCAGCTTGAGCAGACCATCCAGGTAGATCCATAACACTGGAAAATTACATTTCAGCTGTGTGGCAGGAGATGGAGAAGAATGAACGCTTCGTTTTCTAGCTCATTTCCTTAAATGATTTGACTTGAGGAATAAATATACACTTTACCATTTTCCCCATATGAGTGTGCTTTCACATTTTTCATGTTTGGTTTGGTTATGACAAACTCTAGCTCCTATCTGTCAACCTTTCAAAATATGGGCCATTTTCCAAGTAAATAGAGTAAAATAAGGGAATTTGTATCACGCCACTGGTGTCTGCTAACCCAACCAATGCTGTAAACTAGGGATGGGTGATTTGACCTAAATTCTATATCACAATATATTATTTGGTATAGGGATTTATTGCTGAACAGGACAATGATGAACCACAGTAAAACTGATATTTACTGAATTTTTTTTGTCCATAGAGGGTTATAACATTCACATAACCTAGTTTTGTTATGAAAGTTTCCACAGAATTTGAGTCATTGGTTCATTTCAATCACATTCTACTGTAGTTCCTTTGGTTACACAGCTGTCCTATAAAGTTTTCTTCCTCCTATCTAGTATAAAATGTCTCTGTGTGTCTGGAGCTTGTTACTTTTACCCCAAAGCCCGTACACTACCTTGTTAACATCAGCTCATTTTTTGACCATTGTAGCTTTGCTCCTTTAATCCGATTTGCATGGCTGAACATGAAGTCAGCAATTTAAGCAAGATAGCCCGTGTGGTTTGGTTTCACATCACTGGAGACCTGCACGGGCCACAGCTCCAAGCTTTTTCCCCAATGCTTTTATCAATGAAATATCTTAAAATTGAGCAGAAAGCGGAACTTAAAATCTTTGCAGAGTTTGCGATTCAAGCTTTAGAGGCAGTGTTGAATGCCTAAAATGTAGTATACAGTGTAACTTTTTGAAAGGTATCGGTTTCCGGGCATGACGGCGTGTCGTTACGTTATGACATTGCTGGTTTTGCGAGCAGAGGAGCGTGTTCGACAGCGCACAATCACGGAGTACTTACAAGCAGACACAGTGTGAAGACAGAAAAGGGAGAACGGACAAATTTTCATCTAAAAACCAACAATAAAGGTGAAGTTATAACACTGAAACACCCTCAGGAAGAGGTTCTTTAAGAAATGGCTAGCTAGCTAGCGGCAAACGTCCATTTGCAGTCGGCAGTGTTTTAGCTACTTCTAAATCACTAGTCCTCGCCTCCATGGCGACGAATAAAGTACGTTTCTTACAAATATCATTTCTGCAGGACGAGGAATAGCTAAACATGCTTCACTACACACTGTAGGAGGATACGATAACTAACCGCTAACGGCAAGCTAGCACCCTGAATGTAAAAAAATGCAGTGGGTGGATCTACACCTGACATCCACTTTGATGATACCAAGTACAATAGCATATTTAGTTGCTACTACTATGATTACATCGTTATTTTATATCATCACATAATCTTTTTTCCTTTTTTAAAATTCATGTTATGATTGAGGTGGCGACTTGTCCAGGGTGTACCCCGCCTTCCGCCCGATTGTAGCTGAGATAGGCACCAGCGCCCCCACGACCCCAAAGGGAATAAGCAGTAGAAAATGGGTGGATTGATGGATGATTATAAACTCAGAAAATACGTTCCTGGACAAATGAGGACTTTTAATATGACCAAAGTTTGATCCTGTGACTAATTGGTATCAAATCGATATTTAAATTTGTGGTATCATCTCAAACTAATGTAAAGTATCCAAACAAGAGAAGAGTAAATGATTATTACATTGCTGATGTTTAGATAAAACATGTTAAAAGAGAAGAAAGTAACCAGATATTAACAGGACATGAACAAGTGAATTTAAAATTCATTTTTACAGCTTATCCCTCATAATGTTGACAAAATAATAAAATAATGAATGACACAATATGTTACTGCATACATCAGCAGACTAATTAGGAGACTTTGTTTGTTTACTTACTACTAAAAGACAAGTTGTCTTGTATGTTCACTATTATATTTAAGGACAGAATTGTTCTTCAATTGCAATAAGAAACATATGTTTAATGTAACATAAGATTTTTTGTTAAAATAAAGCCAATAATGCAATTTTTTGTGGTCTTCCTTATGTAGAAAAGTACAGAAAATTATCGAAAAACATTTTGGTACCGGTACCGGTACTAAAATATTGGTATACATATTGGTGTATATGTGTGTGTATATATATATATATATATATATATATATATATATATATATATATATATAGGAGATAGGCACCAGCGCCCCCCGCGACCCCAAAGGGAATAAGCGTTAGGAAAAAAAAAAATATATATATATATATATATACAGTATATATATATATATATATATATATATATACATATATATATATAAACGGGTCTACTTTGTCTGTGGCAGGAGGAAAGAGCAAACTTCATCAATATATCACGTCAATAAATGTGACTTTTACTGCTCATTGGTGCCTTCGACGTTCATTCCTCACCTCTGGGCCTCTTGTTTTTGTCTTTCCTGACTTTGCGGGGCCCTGACTAGCAGGTGAGGAAGTAGAGTGGGTGCAGTCGTTTTTGTACGCAAAGGGGGGCTATTTAAAGCAGATTCTATGGACTTGGCTGTGCTATAAAGCTTCCCTTCATGAGCGATCACGGGGACAAACCCCATGTCCGACTGTCACTGTGATGCCTGTTGCCCGGCTTGGCCAAACACAGCCGGCTGGAATGCGAATGTTTAATCAGAGGACAAATGCCATATTTTGGAGCAGTTTGTTTTTACGACCTAGCAGGGGTGTGTGATTGCATTTCTGTGTGTGCTTGTGTCAAAATGAATTTGTGCAGAAGTTACAAGTGTTTACTTTATGTTTGTGTGCATTAATGCATGTGACAGACTCAAGTATTGAAGAAGGAAGAATGTATGTGCCAGCCTAATGTGTGTGTGTGCGTGTATGTGTACATGTAGTGGGCTGATAATTGTATACACCGCTCTCTTTGAGTTTATGTGCTTTTGTGAGTTTTCGGCTGTCGGGTCAAAGTGGCCACCCATGATGCTTGTGGGGGCCTCGGAGAAACACAGCTTGAATAAACAGCAACACAAAACGCATCTAAACCCTGCAGAGTTTTTCTATATGGAGCCATTTAATAGTCCTGAAAATACACACAGCACATACCTGCACCGTTTAGCACACACTAGAAACTATTGTGTGGCTTTGCATTCACACATCCATCTTTTTGACACTTCAATTCAGGGGACAATAAGAACTTACTTTCTGCATGGTTGATCAACTTAAATGTAACAAACTTAAATGTAACACACACTATACAAAACCCGTTTCCACATGAGTTGGGAAATTGTGTTAAATGTAAATATAAACGGAATACAAGGATTTGCAAATCCTTTTCAACCCATATTCCATTGAATGCACTACAAAGACAAAATATTTGATGTTCAAACTCATAAACTTTATTTTTTTTTGCCAATAATAATTAAATTAGAATTCCATGGCTGCAACACGTGCCAAAGTAGTTGGGAAAGGGCATGTTCACCACTGTGTTACATCACCTTTTCTTTTAACAACACTCAATAAACGTTTGGGAACTGAGGAAACTAATTATTGAAGCTTTGAAAGTGGAATTCTTTCCCATTCTTGTTTCATGTAGAGCTTTAGTCGTCCAACAGTCTTGGGTCTCCGCTGTCGTATTATACGCTTCATAATGCGCCACACATTTTCGATGGGAGACAGGTCTGGACTGCAGGCGGGCCAGGAAAGTACCTGCACTCTTTTTTTTACAAAGCCACGCTGTTGTAACACGTGCTGAATGTGGCTTGGCATTGTCTTGCTGAAATAAGCAGGAGCGTCCATGAAAAAGACGGCGCTTAAATGGCAGCCTTTGTTGTTCCAAAACCTGTATGTACCTTTCAGCATTAATGGTGCCTTCACAGATGTGTAAGTTACCCATGCCTTGGGCACTAATGCACACCCATACAATCACAGATGCTGGCTTTTTAACTTTGCCTAAATAACAGTCTGGATGGTTCGCGTCCCCTTTGGTCCGGATGACACGATGTCGAACGGTTCCGAAAGCAATTTGAAATGTGGACTCATCAAACCACAGAACACTTTTCCACTTTGCATCAGTCCATCTTAGATGATCTCCGGCCCAGAGAAGCCGCCGGCGTTTCTGGATGTTTTTGATTAATGGCTTTCGCCTTGCATAGTAGAGTTTTAACTTGCACTTACAGATGTAGCGACAAACTGTATTTAGTGACAGTGGTTTTCTGAAGTGTTCCTCACGCCATGCGGTGATATCCTTTAGTGATTGATGTACGTTTTTGATACAGTGCCGTCTGAGGGATCGAAGGTCATGGTCATTCAATGTTGGTTTCCGGCCATGCCGCTTACCTGGAGTGATTTCTCCAGATTTTCTGAACTTTTTGATGATATTATGGACCGTAAATGTTGAAATCCCTAAATTTCTTGCAATTGCAATTCGAGAAACGTTGTAGTTAAACTGTTTGACTATTTGCTCACGCTGTTGTGGACAAAGGGGTGTACCTCGCCTCATCCTTTCTTGTGAAGGACTGAGCATTTTATGGGAAGCTGTTTTTACACCCAATCATGGCACCCACCTGTTCCCAATTAGCCTGCACACCTGTGGGATGTTCAAAAAAGTGTTTGATGAGCATTCCTCAACTTTATCAGTATTTATTGCCACCTTTCCCAAGTTCTTTGTCACATGTTGCTGGCATCAAATTCTAAAGTTTATGATTATTTGCAAAAAAAAAAAAGTTTATCAGTTTGAACATCAAATATGTTGTCTTTGTTGCATATTCAACTGAATATGTGTTGAAAATGATTTGCAAATCATTGTATTCCATTTGTATTTACATATAACACAATTTCCCAACTCATATAGAAACGGGGTTTGTACTATAAACAGCTTCTTACAATGCCTTGGCATCAAGAACTTCTAACTTAAGAGTTCTAAAAATGAATACAATTCATAATTAGGGCTGGAAAATGTGCACTGAAAGGATCTGCTAACTCAGTGGTGTCCAATGTGTGAGCCGAAAAGCCATTTGCTGCGAAAATGCGAAAAAAGCAATAAAAAGTTATTCAAACATAACTCCTAAACCAAACATGCAAAATGTCTGATGATGCCTGAAATAATGTATCTTTGTGATTTTTACTAGAAACATGAGCTTGTGTAAGGTTTTAAAACACAACATTTTTCTTTTACTCAATATGACAGTATAACTATCATACTACATATGAAAGTTATATAAACATAACTCCAACACCAAATAATGATGCTTGTATTATTGTATCTATGTGTGTGTAGAAGCTGCCTTCCGGCGGGTCCTCCTGACCACCAAGCATTTCCTGGCGAGCCCGTTTCATTGTTTAAAATACAGTTTTATTGTGCAGATGAAGTCTCTGGGTTGCTTTTCAGCAATTGTCTTTTCCCGCTCTCGTTCTGGCTCGTGCACTCCTCCAGCTCCAACCACGTCTCTCCTCCAGGTTGCTGCTTATACAGAGCGACAGATGATTAGATAACAAGGCCCAGGTGGGCCATCTACGCACCTGGGGCTGACTTCGAGGCCGGTCCTGGCACACCCCGCTTCGCTGTAGGCACGCAGGCCACACTCCCTACCACAGTGAGTTTTACTAGAATCAGGTGCTTTTGTAAGGTTTGCGAATACAAACATTTGTTTTTTACTTAATACGACAGTATAACTGTCACACTCAATATTACAGTTATTTAAACATAACTCCTAAACCAAACATGCAAAATGGCTAATAACGCCTGAAATAATGTATCTGTGTGAGTTTTACTAGAAACATATGCTTTTTCAAACACAAAAATGTGTTTTTTACTCAATATGACAGTAATTTTCTTAGAATCCTGTCTCATAAAGCCTGACATAAGGCATCGTTGTGAGTTTTACTACAAACATGAGTTAAAGTTAAAGTTAAAGTACCAATGATTGTCACACACACACTAGGTGTGGTGAAATTTGTCCTCTGCATTTGACCCATCTCCTTGATCACCTCCTGGGAAGTGAGATTTTCTAAGGTTTGCAAGCACAAAAATTAGTTTTTTTACTCAATATGACAGTATAGCTGTGATATTTGTAAAGCAATCTTGCCTTCTTCCAAGCTCGCTCTAAACGAGTCTTTTGGCGTTTGAGACTATAATGAAACATTTTGCGTGTATCTCCATATATTGCAGAGGTTTACCCAACGGCCTGTAGTTAGTGTTACAATTTTCCATGCCCAAAAAACAAGAAGATAGTGTTCAAAAGTGCACTAAGTCTCTACTTTTCAAACTGCCCGAGTTTGATGCAAATTTACATTGGATTTCCCTTAGCGATTTCACATGCCAATTTCAGCACCCCCAGATTTGGCAATAAAAACGACAACCAAGCATCACGTTACAATCAAACAGCTAGCGTGTGATAAATATAATACTTACAGTTTATGTACTCTGTAGGACTCAACAAAATTAAAAACTGACACATCCAAGTTAATGGCAAAGAGTACTACCTGCTAAGGCAACACAAAACAGTCAATACACTATTGCGATCTAACTTCTTGAAATTGCAAATGCATAATACAGTACCGTACAGTACAGTACTTGTTATTGTGACACAAAAGTGTAAGAAAGCAAGATACCGTTGAGTACCGGAATCGATTCTCAAGTACTGGGAACCAGTACCATATTGATTCAAATGTGAAAGATACCAGTTTCTAGTCATGACTGCACATTTGATTACATTCCAAAAAAAAGTCTCCCTTGCCGCTACGAGACGCTCTTGTGTTTCTCCACGCCAGGTACCAAATCGAGATGATGAATGACATGAAAATACAGATGAGTAACTTTTATGGACAGAATTTCTAGGCGCAGTCAAGGCGTTGAGGGGTTCCGGTTTGGTGGTCTCGGGATTAGGTCTCTGCTTTTTGCAGATGATGTGGTCCTGATGGCTTCATCTGGCCGGGATCTTCAACTCTCACTGGATCGGTTCGCAGCCGAGTGTGAAGCGACCGGAATGAGAATCAGCACCTCCATGTCCGAGTCCATGGTGCTCGCCCGAAAAAGGGTGGAATGCCATCTCCGGGTTGGGGAGGAGACCCTGCCCAAAGTGGAGGAGTTCAAGTACCTAGGAGTCTTGTTCACGAGTGAGGGAAGAGTGGATCGTGAGATCGACAGGCGGATCGGTGCAGCGTCTTCAGTAATGCGGACGTTGTACTGATCCGTTGTGGTGAAGAAGGAGCTAAACCGGAAGGCAAAGCTCTCAATTTACCGGTCGATCTACGTTCCCATCCTCACCTATGGTCATGACCGAAAGGATAAGATCACGGGTACAAGAGGCCGAAATGAGTTTCCTCCGCCGGGTGGCAGGGCTCTCCCTTAGAGATAGGGTGAGAAGCTCTGCCATCCAGGAGGAACTCAAATTAAAGCCGCTGCTCCTCCACATCGAGAGGAGCCAGATGAGGTGGTTCGGGCATCTGGTCAGAATGCCACCCTAGGGAGGTGTTTAGGGCACGTCCAACCGGTAGGAGGCCACGGGGAAGACCCAGGGCACATTGGGGAGACTATGTCTCCAGGCACGCCTGGGAACGCCTCGGGATCCCCCGGGAAGAACTAGACGAAGTGGCTGGGGAGAGGGAAGTCTGGGCTTACTTACTTAGGCTGCTGCCCCCGCGACCCGACCTCGAATAAGCGGAAGAAGATGGATGGATGAAAATACAGATGAGTGTGAAAAAGAAGAAAAACCAAGACCAACCTCTCTTTCCTCTCCCTAAAGCCTTTGATTTTGTTATATGGTGTAAAAAGGTTGAACACCTCTCTGCTAACTAAAAATATAAACACAATTTACGATGCTCATACTCATTCCACTCGGCCTGATCCACAATGTTGATTCCTAGAATCTGATAAGGGGAGGGGAGTTTTACTAGAACAACTCTGCTGGAAGTGGTCAAGGTCAGTCACACTTGATCTGGAAAGTCAGCCCAGTACTCTCATTGAAAACAACTGTTTTTTTGGTTGTTTTTTTCAGACAGTGGAAGGAATTGCCAAGGAAATGCATGTCTAGTCAAAAAGTTTCTGGTCGATCCATTTGTATGAATGCCATTTGTCAGCCACTGGTTCTTTGCTGATGTATGGAAGGGATTGTGCATGTATACTGTAGAACAACATGTAAGTTGCTATAGCAACCCCCACATAGCATACAGATCGCCTCATTGGGACAGTAAACAGCATTGGTATGACATCACAGCAATCTGATTGTAGTTATTTTTTTGTAAGTGCTTTGATGCAAAACTATCATCACATTATTTATCCATTATGTTACCATGATTTGAAGTGTAATACTACACAACAGATGAGGGTTTTGGCTGAGTTAAGAAATGACTCACCTATTGTTAACATATCGATATTGTTTGGAGAAGTTTCTTCATTTAAGAGAAAAGACAATCTTCGATTTAGTTTAGCTACTTTTGGCATTTCATATATTATTTTCTTCACATTTCATATTATTCATTAGGGATATAAATCAAGAATCAATGTAAATTCCTTGGAATCGCTTGCCGTTTTGTGAAGGAATTATTTTCTTGATACTTCCGGGTGGCGATGACATCATTACACAATGTGCTTACTGCTTAGTAACATCAGATCTCAATATGGCGATGCCTGGTTGAACAAGAAACACTTAACATTTTACGAGAAAAGATTGCAAAAGCAATACTTGCAATAATTAGAAGGTTACCATTCCATCAAGAGGAGGACATGTTGCTGGGTTGCAATCACGTTTTTTTTTTTTTTGTTAGTTTTTTTTCTCAATCCAACAAACCATCCATCCATCCATCCATCCATTTTCTACCGCTTATTCCCTTTCGGGGTCGCGGGGGGCGCTGGCGCCTATCTCAGCTACAATCGGGCGGAAGGCAGGGTATACCCTGGACAAGTCGCCACTTCATCGCAGGGCCAACACAGATAGACAGACAACATTCACACTCACGTTCACACACTAGGGCCAATTTAGTGTTGCCAATCAACCTATCCCCAGGTGCATGTCTTTGGAAGTGGGAGGAAGCCGGAGTACCCGGAGGGAACCCACGCATTCACGGGGAGAACATGCAAACTCCACACAGAAAGATCCCGAGCCTGGATTTGAACCCAGGACTGCAGGAACTTTGTATTGTGAGGCAGACGCACTAACCCCTCTGCCACCGTGAAGCCCACCCAATACAAAGCAATACCATAACAATGCAATCCAATTCCAAAACCAAACCTGACCCAGCAACACTCAGAACTGCAAAAAACGGAGCAATTGAGAAGACACAAACACGACACAGAACAAACCAAAAGTCGTGAAACAAAAATTAATATTATCAACAACAGTATCAATATTAGTTATAATTTCAGCATAGCAGTGATAAAAAATCCCTCATTGACATTATCATTAGACATTTATAAAACTTAAAAAAAAAAAACGGAATAGTGTCACAGTGGCTTACACTTGCATCGCATCTCATAAGCTTGACAACACACTGTGTCCAATGTTTTCACAAAAATAAAATGAGTCATATTTTTGGTTCGTTTAATAGTTAAAACAAATTTGCATTATTGCAATCAGTTGATAAAACATTGTCCTTTACAATTATAAAAGCTTTTTAAAAAAAATCTACTACCCTGCTAGCATGTCAGCGGACTGGGGTAGATCCTGCTGAAATCCTATGTATTGAATGAATACAGAATTGTTTTGGATCGGAAAAATATTGTTTTTGAATCGAGAATGGCGTTGAATCGAAAAAAATCGATATAAAATTGAATCGTCACCTCAAAAATCAATATTGAATCGAATCGTGGGACACCCAAAGATTTGCAGCCCTAATATATGTATATATATATATATATATATATATATATATATATATATATATATATATATATATATATATATATTGTTGTTATTTTTGTTTTGTGATGTGTATTGTCTATATGTTTAAATGTACGGCAGTGAAAATTAATTTCCTCAACGGGGACCAATAAACCTAAATCTAAAAAAAAAAATAATAATAGTTGCTCCAGTCCAACTGGAGCAACAGCACGAAGCATGTGTGACGTCATGCTCGATTCAGCTCGCCTCTTTCGTCAGGGACATCAAGACACAGAAGTAGAGTCTCTAAAAACGAGTACATACTATAATACCACTAGAAGAAGATGCTAGGTTTGTTGCTTATTGTTTTCAATAATTAAAAAAAATGTCATTAAGTCTGAAAACACTTGAAGAAAAAATCTCGAAAAAGCAGCAACAATTGAAAATATGGCAAAATGATTAAATATATATATTTAATATTTTATAATAACAGATTTTTTAAAATTTATATATACATTTTTGAGCCTTTTTAAAGAAAAACTTATCATAGCAATTCATGCAAATTACTCAATGACATCACAAGACCACTCCCATAACCACGCCCCCACAGCCACATATATCTTGCCAGTTTAGGGGAAACCCTGTAATATATGAATACTTCTTTCCCCCCCGCCCCCCTAAAATTGAGTGGGTGCGGTTTATAATCTGGGAAATGCGCTAGCTTGCCCCATACTGGCAAAAAATGAAGGTAAATTAGAAGAAACATGCTCACGAACAGTGATATTGTTCAGCCATGTACTTTGTATAAAACAACAACATATATTTCTCTTCTTCCCCTTTTTATACACATATCCAGGACAACCACATCAATCATAACATTCCTCTTCCAATCTTGAATGATATATATATATTTTTCTTTGAGTTTCTTTTTTATTTAAAGGTGAAAAAACAGATTATGTTTTTGCATCCTTTCTTGAGCCGTTTAGCTGAGCTATAAGGCTGGCGGAACAACAGAAACAAAGATCATGTGACATCGATCTTTTCTTTTTTGTCAGGAAAAATAATCGATGAAATGATGGCGGGGATACAGTACCGACCGGTAAGTGAAGAAACATGCATACATGCCCACATGTGCACTTAAACAGAGCACATGGAGAATGCATGGATGTATAATAGAATATCTATTATATCCATTGTAGGGAGAAGATGATACATGTGCTGTAGTAAAAATATTATACAAGCTCAGCTGTTTGTCCTGCGGGGTTTGTTTTTGAGGGATGGATTGCATATATTTCTTAATAATTGACTCTTCACTTTTGGCCTAATAAGTCTCCAAAGCCATCTATTGTTACTGTCATAAAACTCAGATATTTAAGTGCTGTAAACATTTATGATTATATCAAAATTGCATATTGATTTATGGTGTGTTACACCAGAGTTATGTTGTTGAAAAACATGTATTTGTTTGGATTTGTTGGAACAGGTAGCACAAATTTTTATTGGACCATGTGAAAGTAGTGTGCATTCACGTTGAGGCAAGCATAGATGTAAACAGAGTTCTGAATGAGGATCTTGTTGACTATAGTCTGCAACGTAAAGGAATTCTGTGGATCCTGCAGAACATCAAAGGTCTAATAATACCAACATACATTTATGCAATCATAGCAAGAGTTGAGCAATCTTACGGTTTGTCCAACTTAGTCATAGCCACGGCAACACAGTCTGATTTCATATGGTTTGTTTCTTTATTTTACTCTAATCACAAAAACATATGAAGCAACAGTTAAAATTATGCACAAAACGAACTATAACCTGTTACCAAAGAATGCCCAACAATTTTTCACAAAAAATTAGTAATATAACCTATAGAGAAAAATGTCATTTGAAACATGTGTATAAACGGATAACACTTAAAGCAGGGGTGTCAAACTCAAATACAGAATGGGCCAAATTTTAAAACTGAACAAAGCCGCGGGCCGAGGTTGAACAAAGTAACCTTTAAATAGGGACCCAAACAAGTTTTGCATTGAACATTGAACAAGCAAGGCTTATATACAGTAACTTTATAGTGACATGCCAAATTGAGTTTCAAATAATAATAATAATAATTAAAAACTATTAATGGCATATCAAATACAATTTAAATACAAATTTAATGCCTATTTTCTATTTGCAGCCTTGTGAGGTAAATATCAAAATATATTGTAGCGTCCCGAAAGAGTTAGTGCTGCAAGGGGTTCTGGGTATTTGTTCTGTTGTGTTTATATTATGTTACAGTGCAGATGTTCTCCCGAAATGTGTTTGTCATTCTTGTTTGGTGTGAGTTCACAGTGTGGCGCATATTTGTAACAGTGTTAAAGTTGTTTATACAGCCACCCTCAGTGTGACCTGTATGGCTGTTGACCAAGTATGCATTGCATTCACTTATGTGTGTGTAATAGCCGCATATATTATGCGAGTGGGCCTGCACGCTGCTTGTATGGAGAAAATGCGGACGTGACGACAGGTTGTAGAGAATGCTAAAGGCAGTGCCTTTAAGGCACGCCCTTAATATTGTTGTCCAGGTGGAAATCGGGAGAATGCTTGCCCCGGGAGATTTTCGGGAGGGGCACTGAACTTCGGGAAGATTGGCAAGTGTGAGAAATTGTGGTGTTACAGCTGCTGTGTAATAAATTTGGCCCGCGGGCCAGAGTTTGACACCCATGACTTAAAGCCTTAAAGTATATCAGAATGTGGATTTAAATTATGAAATAGATTAAGTAAAAATACTAATATGATCTAGTTTAAGAAATTGTTCAAACTCAAGGTGTTTACAAAGTATAAATAACTCTGATAAACATTTGGAACCTTATTGAACATGAAATAATTTTATCAATCTCACTGTTAATTACAACTTATTCAACAATTAAGTTTCCTAAGAGCATTATTTATTATCCATGGTGTTAAATGGGTACACATTGACAACAAGACGTGAACAAATGTGTGTAATTGCTATGACAGGGAAAAGGGGTAGGATTAAACAAGCTCTGCTTCTTTTTACTCCTTTTTGTACATGTTGGAAAGAGAAACTAAAAATTGTGATGTATCATGTTATAACTGTGTATAATTTAACAAAAGGTAACGAAAAAGTATGAGGTAAAGCATTGATTTGCCTGAAAAAAAAATCTAATCATCGTAAATGCCAAGCTTAAGTGAGAATACATGAAAGTGCAATATTGACACTATCAGCTCTGCACTGCTATCTTCTGGGCATTGCACATTCATCAATATTAGAGTACAGAAACAATCATCCATGTCATTGAAGTACAAAAATATACTGTACTTAATTTGCCTGTGTTTAAATAAGAGCTGTGTTCAAAAGCGCTTGACAATGAACTAAAGACCGCAGATGTCAACTCAGTCTAGTCCACAGATGTCAAACTCGCTGTTCTGGCCCGCCAAATAATTTTATGTGGTCTGCAAAAGCCTGTAAAAAATGGTTTTCAATAAAATACTTATTTTATTTTTTATTTTCTTTACTATATGCAAATACATATTTTAAACTTTAATATTATTGGATCATGCCTATTATAATATTACATACCGTATTGCTAAACTATGTTTGTGAGATAAAAACAAATAGTTAAATATCTGCTTGTCATCTTTATTTATGATTTTAAAGCAAGTTATACATTAAAAAAAACCTTATAATCAAATGCATATGCATTTCGGTTAATCATGATTAATCACAGGTTAATGTATTCATTTGAAAAAATCCTCCCTCTGAATGCACTCATTACTGAGATGTGGCCCTCAATGAAAATTATTTTGACACCCCTGGTCTAGTTAAAGAGGCTGCAACCTACAAGTTTTTCATCCCACTGTTGTTGCATCATCCCGTTTATGCTTCTGTGTGCTGTACAGTAGTCGCTACACTATCCCTTGAGTTACCGCAATGAGTCTTTTAAAGTTCTGCATCAGCCATTTAATTCTCAGCGCAATGTTTTTTGGTGAGAAACCATGACACTTATGTTGTTGCTGATAAACAATGGTAACTACAGAAGGATTGAGTGTTATTGGAACTGGTGCTGTGTCATAATACTTTAACTGCAAACAAAGAAGGCACTTTTCAAATGTGGGCAGTGTGCCTCATGATTAAATCGCATCAACACAGGACAAGTGCAAAGGCCAACCAAAAAAAACGGATACATTGATGATACAGCAGAGGATTGGGAGAATGTCATGTGGTCAGATGAAACCAAAATAGAACTTTTTGGTATAAACTCAACTCGGCGTGTTTGGAGGAAGAAGAATACTGAGTTGCATCCCAAGAATACCATACCTACTGTGAGGCATGGGGGTGGAAACATCATGCTTTGGGGCTGTTTTTCTGCTTAGGAGACAGGACGATTGATCCGTGTTAAGGAAAGAATGAATGGGGCCATGTATCGTGAGATTTTGAGCCAAAACCTCCTTCCATCAGTGAGAGCTTTGAATGGTTGACCAAATACTTATTTTACACCATCATTTACAAATAAATTCTTTAAAATTCCTACAATGTGAATTCCTGGAATTTTTTTCAGATTCTGTCTCTCACAGTTGAAGTGTACCTATGATGAAAATTACAGACCTCTGTCATCATTTTAAGTGGGAGAACTTGCACAATCGGTGGCTGACTAAATACTTTTTTGCCCCACTGTACATGTCAAATGTTCAGTGTTGCCCCGATTTTACAATAAACTCAGAGTCTGATCTACGTTTGTACTAATATTCAAATACCACGCGCTAATGAGCTTAACTATAACATTGCGTGTACTATTAGTGGGCGTGTGGTCTTCTAAGTCTGCCTGTGCAATTAATAACTTGTGCGGACTGCTTTATTTAAATTAAATTTTAGTGTTTACAACACGGCTTCACATGTGCGTTATCTTGCTCCTTCCTACCTGAGGAGTTTTGCTATGTTGTGAGACATGCAGCCGACATATACCAGTCTGGGCATTTTAGACACAGTACTGCAATGCATCTACAATAAAACTTTATGTTTGGTAATAACTGCAAGCGTGCCATGGACTGTTCCAGACGCAAGAAAATGCATATTGAAGTTTTTTTCATATAGCAGATATTTTATATTCATTATGTTGCTTCTATATGAAGAAATGAACGTCAGTTAAAAAAGCCAGCAGACACCAGAATAAATCAATTTAATTAGTTTTAATGAATTCCTTGAGTCATCAAACAGCTGTGAAATTATAAAATGATAATGTTGAATAGACGATATGTCTAATAAGTCTGACGGTTCAAAAATGTTGACAAGGACACAGATAGTCCAAAATCCGGCCTGCGGGAAGTCTCAAGTTAAGAAAAAAAATATTCTAATTCGAATTATTATTTTTGAAATCTGTCTTTTCTAATCCATTTACCACCACCTTGTTACTCTCGGTGTCTCCTAGCCGCTCAGGCATATCATTTTGTCTAAAAATGCATTTTCTTATCGATAACGTAACATCATTGCGCTCACGCCGCAGTGTCGGGCGAGCACGCTGCAAGTGCGCACTCTTTCCGTCAATTAGTGCGCGAGGAATATATATATATATTTATACTGTGTATATATATATATATATATATATATATATATATATATATATATATATACATATATATATATATATATATATATATATATATATATATATATATATACATACATACAGCCCGGCCCCCGGCCAACCCAAGTCAAAAAGTTTGGGGACCCTTGGTCTTTATGAATCACATTGCAAGTGATGAATAGTTGCATCTCCTCCATGCAGTATTGTGGGGGTTCTAGTAATCAGAATTAATTCTGCATATAGATGAAGACAGATACACTTAACCCCCTGCGCTCTTTTTTGCTCATTTAAGTGACACACAAAGTTAGCAGATTAGCTGTTTTAGAACATGCAAACCTTCAGTAGATCAGACCCTTAATCAGTTTTTGAGCAGGATGTCCAATATCATTTCTTTAGGTAAAAGATCTAAATAGGTGGAGACAAATTTGGGCCCTCATTAAATAGAAATTGAGCACATCTTGTCGTACAAGTATCCTCAAGTCCCGTCCCAATTTATCTTACAATGCTCTGTGCATGCCGGGCCTCAAATCAACCATTTAAAGCGGGAATTGAAAGAGCTGGTGATTTGTAAAAAAAAATAAATGACAAGCAGTAATTTTTAGGGCAGAGGCGTCAAACTATTTTTAGCTCAGTGACCGCGTGGAGCAAAATCTATTCCCAAGTGGCCCGGACAGGTAAAATCATTGCATAATAACTTAAATATACAACTACGACAATTTCAGCTTGTTTTCTTTGTTTTATTTCAGCCCCAAATAAAACAAGCACATTCTAAAAATGTACATATCACAAATAATCCTCTTGACCAAACCCTTGAAGTTAGTTGAAAATTCTGAGGAAAAAAAATGTTGCAGTTTCAAAAACACCATGAAAAACTCAGAGGTCATCACAGTATATCTACGACGCAATTGAACTTTAAGTCACAGCCCATCTAAGATTGAACAAAAACAAAATAAAGCAGAAATAAAAACTATTCTATGTATCACATTTATCTATCTATCACATTTGTCATTTCCACATATTAATCCTGTCCTAACTCAACAAATTGAGGTAGAAACTATGGCTGCGAATCTTTGGGTGTCCCACGATTCGATTCAATATCGATTCTTGGGGTCACGATTCAAATCAAAATCTATTTTTTTTTTTCCAAGTCAACACGATTCTCGATTCAAAAACGATTTTTTCCCGATTCAAAAGGATTCTCTATTCATTCAATACATAGGATTTCAGCAGGATCTACCCCAGTCTGCTGACATGCAAGCAGAGTTTTAGATTTTTGTAAAACGCTTTTATAATTGTAAAGGACAATGTTTTATCAACTGATTGCAATAATGTAAATTTGTTTTAACTATTAAACGAACCAAAAATATGACTTATTTTATCTTTGTGAAAATATTGGACTTTGATTGATTGATTGATACTTTTATTAGTAGATTGCACAGTACAGTACATATTCCGTACAATTGACCACTAAATGGTAACACCCGAATAAGTTTTTCAACTTGTTTAAGTCGGGGTCCACGTTAATCAATTCATGGTAGTGTGTTGTCAAGCTTATGAGATGTGATGCAAGTGTAAGCCACTGTGACACTATTGTTCTTTTTTTTTATTTTTATAAATGTCTAATGACAATGTCAATCCATGAGGGATTTTTAATCAATGCTATGCTGAAATTATAATTAACATTGATACTGTTGATGATAATATTCATTTTTGTTTAACTACTTTTGGTTTGTTCTGTGTCGTGTTTGTCTTCTCTCAACTGCTCATTTTATTGCAGTTCTGGGTGTTGCTGGGTCAGGTTTGGTTTTGGAATTGGATTGCTTTGTTATGGTATTGCTGTGTATTGTTTTGTTGGATTGATAAAAAAATATATATATATTTTTTTTTCAAAATGAGAATCAATTCTAAATCGCACAACGTGAGAATCGCGATTCAAATTCGAATCGATTTTTTCCCACACCCCTAGTAGAAACTGTTTAAGAGGGTTTCGATCTCCACCTTATACCAACCTCGTCACGTCCATTGTGTCCTGAGCAAGACACTTCACCCTTGCTCCTAATGGGTCGTGGTTAGCGCCTTGCATGGCAGCTCCCTCCATTAGTGTGTGAATGTGTGTGTGAATGTGTGAATGTGGGAATAGTGTCAAAGCGCTTTGAGTACCTTGAAGGTAGAAAAGCGCTATACAAGTATAACCCATTTACCATCTAACATTTAATTACTCCCTGTCTTCTAGGCATCACTGTGTTTTGATAGAAAAATAAAAGTTGTGCAATGTCTGAACAGTTTCAACAAACTGAAAATAAAAACTTAAAAGACTGACAGTATTGCAGTAAATCACACACTGTTCACTTTCTTTAAATATGCACAGAATATAATAATTTTCACAGAACTATATCAATTAATCAATCAGAATTTTAAGTGGGGTTACAAAATGTTTATTTTACTCCGGTTTGTTTTATGTTGAGTGGAAGGGGAGAAGTTGCAGCCCCGGTTTAATGTGTACCTCTTGCTTAAAATACCATTATTTTCTGACTTTAAGGCGTACTTAAAATCCTTAGATTTTCTCAAAAATCGACAGTGCGCCTTACAACCTGGTGCACCTAATGTACAGAATAATTCCGGTTGTGCTTACCGACCTTGAAGCAATTTTATTTAGTACATGGTGTAATGATAAGTGTGACCAGTAGATGGTAGTCACACATAAGAGAAACGTGTAGATTGCAAAAAGACGCCATTAAACAACACCAACACTCTAAATGTTCCATTGAAAATATAGAAAATTACACACAGCACTCAAAAATCCGTCAACATTTTTTAGTATGACTTTGAAGCCGCATCGCTTGTTGGATTGTTGACCCATTATGGCCACGATAGTCAGAGATAGAAGTATTACTATTGTGTGTATAAGGACCGCAAAATGGCACCCATTAGCAGACATACTATCTGTCGTTTCGTTTCACAATGTTGTGCAAAACCAACTTTTCTTACCTTCTGGTACCTACTGATGTGTATTTGAGATCTGCATAAGGCCTGAAAATGTGTGCATGTCCGCTACTGTCGTCCGTGGCGACACCATAGTCGATAAGCTTGTTCAATTTCTCTATCTTCTTGACATGGGACATTCACCCTCTGCTGTTGCCATTTCTAATATAAAGTAGTGTAAAGTTCTAACTTATATCTCGTTATGGAAGCGCTAAAAACTACCTGTGTAGTGAGTTTACATAATTCACCCCCAGAACTTAATTTATTAGACAGTTCCGGTGGGAAGGTTTTTCACGGGACACATTTCCTAGTGAGCCACGGATGAGGAGATGCTGTTTCATTATTGATTTAAGTAAAGTCTGAATTTCATTACAGCAGTTAGCTCCATCTTTTGACATATCTTCAACTCCTGTCCTTGCATGCTACACTGGTACAGCAAAGATGACGGAGAGAAGACACTGTCGAAGGTGAGCCATGTAAATAAAACCGCCCACAAAACGGCGCATCCTGAAGCGACTGTCAGAAAGAGACTTGAAGATTATCTGTAAAACATAATCTTTGCAACATTTTGACCAAAGAACCACCATTACATGGTATGTAGACCACAAGGAAGTGGTTTAAGTTTAGAAAAAAAATCATAATATTACCCCTTTAATGTGCCTTATAATCCGGTGCGCTTTTTGTATGTATAAAGACCTGAATGGATCTGCTCATCGGCAGTGCACCTTATAATCCGGTGCACCCAATGGTCCAGAAAATACGATACATGCCCGCCCCGGTACAAACTATTTGCTTGCCTAACAGAATGTATATTCCGACGTCCAGTGAACACATTCAAAACAGCAGTTTCTTTAGTGTAAAAACACAGGTCAAGTTTACACTTAGCAAACTCATCTCTCGTTCTGGATTGAACCTGTTTCCGGGTTTGATTCACTCCAAAAAACATTTACATGGGAAGACACAAACATATTATACTAGCACTTTTGTAAGAAGTGATGGACAGATCCAGTGCTGAGATTTATAGCTGTGGTTTTACCTGCTAACCCTCAGAGATTCATTTGGCCAGACAGGAGGTGAAGACATGAATGGGGAGGATGAGTAAACCATGAAGAGGAGGAAAGGGAGTGCAAAAGGGAAAACAACTGAGGAGACAAGGAAAGAAGCCCCCTTAAATTCTTTCTGTAAAAAGCCTTTATCTGGATGTTAAATAAATGCCTTTTCTTTAGACTAGTTCCGTGAACATTTTTGTGAACTTGTGCGCATAATGGGACATAAGGGAGAGGTTTGTGAGAGGAAACGGCACCGATGGGGGGAAAATGCGGTCTGATTGAGGGCATGACAGAGAGTGTAGGTCTTGTAAAACCTGTCTGGGCCTGATGCGGCCCCGCAGCATGTTTCACGGCCACTGATGTTAACTGCTGCGCGAGGTGGAGGGTCCAAACTTGGTGTGTTTACACTTGGTGCCTTAAAAGGGGAAGAGATAAATTTGGATGGTCCATCCTCCGGGTGCAGACGGCTTGGATTTATAGCATGTGTGAGTTGTACATCGTGCGTGGGGAATGGATGCTCCTGCCGCAAGGAGGAGAGTGACAAGTTGATTATTGCCTCCACAATTCATTCCCACATTCACGTGGGACATCCATGAGATGTTTTCTTCATCTTGGCCAGCTCAGAGACCCAGAGGCTTCAACACGGAACCCTCGCCGGAATATTCTTAAGTATCTTCTGCCTGCTTTGCACAAGTTTGTCCGATGTGCCGACGAAGTTCATAGGCCTCCTCGTACTGTGAAGCAACAGCCACCATCTGATTTCTTTCTTAACTGGGTTTCTCATGCTAATGTGGGTGGCCATAAGCATCAATGGACCATGTTTTACCCATCAACACTTTCCCTTCAGTGTCTACTTGCACGGATTCCCCATCTCTTGTGCAGTAGAAACGCTCTACAGTTGTGTTAAGAAGCCATGTTAGGTCACAGACTGTGTGTGTTGGTGAGCCTATGCTTCTATCCTGCCACTTATAGCAACAATCTTTGGATAACCAATGCCAGGAGAGTCTGAGCTTGTGTGGCTAACCACATGAAATAGGTTGTAGTTGAACTCACACGCCCTGATTATCATGCACACTTCTTACTACATGTATTTGAAATTTGCCCCCTGCTGGCCTGCAATCACATTGCTTGACAAATTCAGGACTTTGTTGACTTCCGTCAGCCATCCTATATGTTACAAAAACTGAGTAGGGTGTTGTTGGTCTGGACACCAGGAGACAGAGATTGCAGGTAAAGTGCTAGTGAAAAGTAGCCAGGCACAGGAAGCATTGAGAAAGCTCTGCAGCACGTTGAGGTCACAAGGACAATTTTCCAAGGACACCTGTGTTGTCTGATTGCCCATCGGGTGAGGAAAACAGCACTACAGGACCGACAGAAAGTGCTGACAAAAAATAAAAGCCCTAGACAGGCAATAATACAAAATAGAAGACACTAATAATAGAGTCCAAAATGCCTTGTGAGATCATGACAAAATCGCCACACAGACTGAAACATGTATGTACTAAATTACCAATACCGGGTATGCTCGCAAAAAAGACGCAAAAAAAAGGCATACTTCAAGAAGTTTTTATCATATAAAATATATTAGCAATATGTATTCAATGTGAAAAAATGATCTTCATTGAAAAAAATATTAAATGACACCGATCCGCATCAATTACATTTATTTTAATCAGCCCCTTTATGTAGCAGCTATAAAATAGAAAAAAAGATGTCACTGAAAAGACAATGTCTCTAATATTTTTTATATCTGACTGTCCCAAAATGTTAATTCTCTGTGAATCGTGTGTCTTTGCAGCGCGAGCGCTCTTCTCTCACAGCACACAGCTGTAAGAGAGTTTGTGCATCTGTTGAAAGTTTGTGCATCCTTTCCAAACGTGCTAAATAAAACACAACAAAATAGTGCTCCCAAAATGGTGATGAGTGTTGATAAGTCACGTTGCACCTGCTGTATGATATATTTGCATTTTCTCAGTATTTCGGGCATTTTGATGATCAGCATATATTTTGAATATTAATGAAGACAGAGACGCAAAAAGGATTGCACGCCTTATCCTGCGCAGTTAAGAGACGCAATCCACTTTTCACACGTTTAGTAGATCAGCTTTTCTGTTTAGCCCTTATACTATTAACACTTTGTAGGGTTCAACAAAAGAAAAGATTGAGACATTAAGCTTCATGGCAAAAACACACCGTGGTCAATACGGTTTAGCTCGGTTGGTAGAGTGGCTGTGCCAGCAACGTGAGGGTTGCAGGTTCAATTCCCGCTTCTGCCAACCTAGTCACTGCGGTTGTGTCGTTGGGCAAGACACTTTACCCACCTGCTCCCAGTGCCACCCACACTGGTTTAAATGTAACTTAGATATTGGGTTTCACTATGTAAAGCGCTTTGAGTCACTTGAGAAAAAGCGCTATATAAATATAATTCACTTCACTTCACTTCACACTACTGCAGCGGGCACCAACCTTTTTGAAACCAAGAACTGATTAATGCGAAGGACTACCAGGTTGATACACACTTAAATAAATTGCCAGAAATAGCCAATTTGCTCAATTTACCTTTAACTGTATGTTATTATTAATAATTAATTGTATTTATCTTTGTGGAAACACTGATCATCTTAATGATTTCTCACAATAAATATATATGTTTGATGACATGTTTTAAATAGGTTAAAATCCAATCTGCACTTTGTTAGAATATATAACAAATTGGACCAAGCTATATTTCTAACAAAGACAAATCATTATTTCTTCTAGATTTTCCAGAACAAAAATTTTAAAAGAAATTCAAAATACTTTGAAATAAGATTTAAATTTGATTCTACAGACTTTCTAGATTTTCCAGAATATTTTTTTTTAATTTTAATCATAATAAGTTTGAAGAAATATTTCACAAATATTCTTCGCCGAAAAAACAGAAGCTAAAATGAAGAATTAAATTAAAATGTATTTATTATTCTTTACAATAAAAACTACAAATTTACTTGAACATTGATTTAAATTGTCAGGAAAGGAGAGGAAGGAATTTAAATGGTAAAAAGGTATATGTGTTTAAAAATCCTAAAATCATTTTTAAGGTTGTATTTTTTTCTCTAAAATTGTCTTTCTGAAAGTTATAAGAAGCAAAGTAAAAAAATAAATGAATTCATTTAAACAAGTGAAGACCAAGTCTTTAAAATATTTTCTTGCATTTTCAAATTCTATTTGAGTTTTGTCTCTCTTAGAATTAAAAGTGTCGAGCAAAGCGAGACCAGTTTGCTAGTAAAAAATAAATAAATAAAAGAATAGATAGCAGCACTGGTAAGTGCTGCTATTTGAGCTATTTTTAGAACAGGCCAGCGGGCGACTCATCTGGTTCTTAAGGGCGACCTGGTGCCCGCGGGCACAGCGTTGGTGACCCCTGCACTACTGTGTTTTATCATCTTGGAATTGGAACTGCATACACAGTCTACTTCAGTGGTTCTCAACCTTTTTTCAGTGATGTACTCCCTGTGAACATTTTTTTAATTCAAGTACCCTATACTCAGAGCAAAGCATTTTTGGTTGAAAACAAGAGATAAAGAAGTAAAATACAGCACTATGTCCTCAGTTTCTGATTTATTAAATTGTATAACAGTGCAATATATTGTTTATTTGTAGTGGTCTTTCTTGAACTATTTGGAAAAAAATATGTAAAAATAACTTAAAACTTGTTGAAAAATAAACAAGTGATTGAATTATGAATAAAGATTTCTACACATAGAAGTAATCATCAACTTAAAGTGCCCTCTTTGGGGATTGTAATAGAGATCCATCTGGATTCATGAACTTAATTCTAAACATTTCTTCACAAAAAAAGAAAGCTTTAACATCAATATTTATGGAACATGTCGACAAAAAATCTATCTGTCAACACTGAATATTGCATTGTTGCATATCTTTTTACAGTTTATGAACTTACCTTCATATTTTGTTGAAGTATTATTCAATAAATATATCTATAAAGGATATTTGAATTGTTGCTATTTTTAGAATATCTTTAAAAAATCTCACGTACCCCTTGGCATACCTTCAAGTACCCCCATTTGAGAACCACTGGTCTACTTTATAATACAGTACATGTAAAAAAACAACATAACTGGACAGCACTGCTCAGTGTTAAATGTTAAATAAATAAAATAAAATATTTTCTTATTACAAATGTAAAATAATTACCATTTATCAACACGTTTGAACACACACAGATGTATCGAAAATTGGTACGGTAGAGTACCAGTGTCGCTTCCAATGTTAAGGGTACCCATCCCTAAAATAAATAATAAATGCCTATGATATGATTGTAATGTGTCTATAGAGGTATTTGTAACTCCATTGTAGTGTCACTCAGAATTATTGATATCAGTAGAATGTGTTTATGTATCCCAAATAATAAAATGTGAGCAAGGCTTCTCCTTTTCCTGTTATTTATTTTCTTACATGCCTTTAAATGACAAATAATTGGTAATTTATTTACTTCCTAAAAAATCTCCTGTAATAAAAGGATCAGTGAGAAATAAGCTGCAGTCACAAACATTCTGACTTCTATTACACACATGGTGATTCTCTGCAGTTGCTTTTTAAACACATGCCATCCTAACCTTTTAATGGTGTTTAAATGCCGCTAATGTTGATGCTATCGCTCTGGTTCATCTTATTGAATTAGGTATCATGTTCCAGTTGTCCAAGTAAGCAAAGCCTTTACACATTTCAAGTCCTATAGCCTGGAGCTCCACGGTCATCTCATCAGGTTGTTTTGCTTTCCTAATGCAGTGGAGACGTATGATGATAATTTCCGTTGAAAGAGCTACAGAATTTGTCCCTAGTGTGTGTCAAGCAGCTTCCTCTTGGGACGACCTCCCACACTGAGCTTTGCACATTATGGTTTTGCTGTGAGTGTGTTTATGAATGCCCATTCAACTTCTCTTCATACATTTATTACCTTCTGACTTTTCTTCCTTTCCAGTGATGTCCCCTCAATGTCCTTTTCAAGCTCCATCAGTGGCTTCCTATACAAAGTTGGAATTCTTTAGCTGTCTGCTCCCTTTGAATGCTCAATTACTGGTGTTTTCATTATTAGCTTCCTTCGGTCAGGGTGTAATTATAATTGGGATATCTGTTTCCAGTCAGCACTAATAGCATATTTGAGGATTTCCACCATATAGACAGATGGGTAGAGTCGCCTAAAATTGAACAGAAGTTAGACTACAGCTACTTTCATTAAATATGACTCGGGTAAAGTAGTAATGAAGTAGTCATACAAATAATTACTTAAGAGCAAGTATTTAGTGGGAATAAAAAATAATTTAATCATTGAATAACTGGTGAGTCGTGGTCAGAAGGTTACATACACTTGTAAATAAGATAATGTCATGGCTGTCGTGAGTTTCCAATAATTTCTACAACTCTTATTTTTTTGTGACATAGTGATTGGAGCACATACTTGTTTGTCACAAAAAACATTCATGAAGTTTGCTTCTTTTATGAATTTATTATGGGTCTACTGAAAATGTGACCAAATCTGCTGGCTCAAAAGTATACATACAGCAATGTCAATATTTGGTTACATGTCCCTTGGCAAGTTGCACTGCAATAAGGCGCTTTTGGTAGCTATCCACAAGCTTCTGGTAAACTTCTGGTTGAATTTTTGACCACTCCTCTTGACAAAATTGGTGCAGTTCAGCTAAATGTGTTGTTTTTTTTAAAGCAAGTTATACATAAAAAAATGTAATAATCAAATTCACATGCATCTCGATTAATCATGTTTAATCCCAGGTTATGACTCACATGCATAATATAAATTAGTTCTAAAAAAGTGGCCCTCTGAAAGCAACCATTAGTGCGATGTGGCCCTCAATGAAAATTAGTTTGACACCCCTCTTCTAAAGAATAACATGATTTGTTTTTAAAATGATGGCAGTCCACTTAACACATTTAAATGCGGAAATAGCGGGATGAGAGTGGAGTTGACATTCAAGTCGGCAGACGGCCTGCTGCGTGTAATCCTGGAGCATCCACGGCTGTCTGTGGACGGCAGCGTGCGTCACAGGAGCACTGCCGTGGAAAATGTGAACGCTTCACAATGCCCTGTAATGCAGAGAAAGTCCTTTGAGGCCTGCCAAAGGTATCATTGTGCCCATTTGTATGGGTGGTGTTTCACACAGCTCTAGCATTACAAAAATCAACCTCATCCAGCTCTTGGGTTGGGAGTCTGAAAAATACAATTCTTGCTGACATCAATTTAGGGACTACGCAGGAGCAGACAGACATGAATCTTGATTTAGTATGTGTGTTAACATTCCTTGGTCAAGTTGTTTGGTTGTAATATCCAGTATCAGGGCATCTATTTTTTTAATACTGCTGGTTCTCATTAGGGTCGCGAATGATCTGGAGCCTAACCCGTCTGGACTGGACTGGTCGTAACCGCCGGTCAATTTCAGGATTCTTGTGTTTTTTTTAATGGCTTTTCAAAGCAAGTTATGGCTCACTCTGTGCTGGTTTCATAGAAAGATGGACTATTCCCATAAATGGCACTGTTTTTAGTTTCTGTAGGTTTTGGTGTTTTGTTCAGTACATGTTGAGGATTTAGTTACTGGCAAGTTCAACAGAACACACTTATGTCACAGTGTTTGACGTAGGCACACATTAAAACTGTGCCCAGCTCTATTTTATTATAGTCATTGACATAAAAAAAAAAGTTTAAAAAAAAAGTTGGAAAATTACCTCAGGAAGACCCTAACTCGGTTTTTCCTTTTTATTCTTTATACTATTCAATGTTCTGCGATGAGGTGGCGTCTTCTGCCCGAGTGCAGCTTGGATAGGCTCCGGGCGCTCCCAAACATGTTGATTATGTGCTGCGATCAGGGGCTTAGCGCCAAATTCTGGGTCCCCATACACACAGACACCTAAAAGGTCCACAACACACCCTAAACCAGTGGTTCTTAACCAGGGTCCGATCGAACCCTAGGGGTTCGGTGAGTCTGCCTCAGGGGTTCAGTGGAGCCTCCACTCAAGCCCCACCCGACTCATCGTGTATATAAAAAATACTCCCTATCGGCATATTAGGGATAGAGCAACAGCAGAACCCAAACTGATTTGCAGGTGTGTAATTTGTTACGAGTTCATGCACTGTGTTGGTTTTGTTCTTTGAACAAGGTGATGTTCATGCACGGTTGTGCACCAGTAAAAGATCATATAACTTTGTCCTAAATTTGAAATTTTTTTTATTTTTTACTAAATAAGGGTTCGGTGGATGCGCATATGAAACTGGTGGGGTTCAGCAAGGGCGTAGAATTGGGTAGGGATGCTAGGGACACGTCCCTACCAATATCCAGCCGCTACTGTGTAGTCACTATCAATACAAGCGCTGCCCGTAATGTTTAATCAATGATTATGGCACAGAAAGGGTTAAATGTTGGTCTCTGCTAGAAGTCCCGCCTCTAACCTAAATATCGCTCCCTGATTGGTTGCCAGTTTCATGCTAACTTACGTGTGATTGGCTGTCCCCGCTGTCACTCCTGCTTGTAAAAGCTAGCCTACATGCTAGTTGCTAGCGACCGCACGAGAGGCAGTGCAACTGTCAGTGTAAGTTGTCAACATGTTCGGCATTTGTTGTCCCTGGCACACGGTAGCTAGATGGATTTTAATATCAGTGCTGCGATTTACATTGTGTTTGTGTCTGTTTGCGTGCGTGTGTGCTGTAGGTTTTGAAGGATGTCAATGAAAAGAAAACTGGATATAAGAGACTTCTTTAGGAGTCAAACTGTAAGTTACATCAAGGGTGTATAGAGGTTCAACAATATTGAATAATTCAACAATATATCACTCCAGTCACGCCCCCTAGAGTGCTATAATGAGCATATACCATGGACTGGAGTGATATATTGCTTTTATAAAACTGTTACCAATAAAGGCAATATGAATTAAGAATACTCAATACATTTAATGTAGTTTTATTCAACCAGAAATACATACTATCAAATAAAATAGCCTCACTGTGGAAAAAATAGTCCCACCTATCCAGACGTTAGCTCCAAATTAGCACTGCATCTCGTCTTTTCCTCCGTTTTTTTTCAGATGAAAGTCAATGCTCAGTCCCCTCTACCATTGTTAACCCTCCCCGGAGGTGAACGTTAACCTTGAACATGTGAATTCAACTACTTTAGTCCGTTTTTTAACATCGTGAAAACATCAGCTGTCTTTTACTACGGACTGCAACAGTCCGTTGTCATGGATACATGACAACAACTTCCATTCATACCAGTCATACGTGCCTGAGGCGGAGTGATAGCCTACGCTGTGATAAGGCTTTAGAACAGTAGCCGTGCTCAATATTTAAGCCGTGCTCAATATTTAAACCACGGTCAACAGCCAATCAGATCACCGGATTTCACCTTTCCGTTTTATTTTTAAAATAATTTTTTTGTTTCATGTATTTGTTTAGAAGTGAGCAACGGTTTGAAAATACCAATTAACTTGTGGTGGAAATTCAATAAAACCTCACTAGATTATCATTTTTAAGGAGACATAAAACATGGCTTAACCACCATTACACAAGTAAGACTGAACAATCTTGCAGTGTGCCATGTCCATCAGGGAAAAATGGACAATACTGACCTGAGAGAAATCTGCCAGCAGTTAATTTCTGTTACAGACCGGCGGAGGCATGTGTTTGGCTCTTTCAAATAGGAACAACCAGTGGACACTAATCTGCTTGTATTTGAGTATTAGTGACAAACATATTTACAGTACAAAAGCAGCAATAGAAAGAAGTAGATGAAGGGAAAAATTGTGAGTGATCTAAACACAAGTTGGGGAAAAGATTATTGCAGTTCATTTATGTTTATTTACAATGTTGTATTGCATGAATGTATTTCTGATGTTGTTGATGGACAGTAGGCTATGTTCATTGACAGTATGATGCACAGTTGCACTACAGCCCTACACTAAAGAGTAAAGATGGGAACTCTTCCAAGTTGTCTCCTTTGCTTTCATTTTAGTTGCTTTACCCTATAACATCTGCATGACGTGAAATTATGATTGCTAATGTAAAAAAAAAAAAAAGTAAACTTTCAGAGTGCTGCCTTGGAGCACTTTTGTGTCCCCACCAATCTCAAAACCAAACCTACTCCCTTGGGGTTCGGTACCTCCAGCAAGGTTAAGAACCACTGCCCTAAACCCAATGAAGCTGCCTCAAACAAGCAAATTATTGATTTTTTAAAACACATGTAAAATATTATTTTTCCAACAACTCACGATTCAATTTGGATTTTTGTGGTGACGATTCGTGATTCAAACCATAATAAACGGTATAAAAAATGATCATGAAACTTTTTCAAATCATGTTACAAAAAAGTTACAAAGCCCCTCTTGGCTGCTGACGTATACATGCATGGAGTAGACGCCGAGATGGCCTAAAAAACACGTCTTTCCTAAAAATTTATACTTTAAAGAAATCAAAAATATACATTTTTTATTACAATTTTTTAAAAGTTAGGAATTCATTCAGAATCATGACGAATGAGAATTGTGATTTGTGTGTAAATACATTTTTAGCACCCCTGTTATTTAAGTTTTTGACTTTTTAAAATTTGGATTAACATATTTAGAACTCACATCTAAATACGCCTCTAAATAATTAAATTTTGTTTGGAAAGAAAAGTACAAAAAGGAAACAAATGTAAAGTGGTCAGAATATTAACTTAAATGATAATATATCCTGCCATGTTTTACTTAAATATAATGATTGCACAGCTGTCAAATTTTCCTTTACTTCAGTGTAAAGTAGATATTATCTGATACACACAGGCTTATCCCCAGTGGATAATACAAATCATAATAGCACATTATTTTTATTATCAGAGCATCTCCTGGGAGTCAAGTCTCCCCGAGAGACACCTCTGTTTCTAACATTTAAAGTTAAAGTACCAATGATTGTCACACACACTCTTGGTGGGGCGAAATTATTCTCTGCATTTGACCCATCACCCTTGATCACCCCCTTGGAGGTGAGGGGAGCAGTGGGCAGCAGCGGTGCCACGTCCGGGAATCAGTTTTGGTGATTTAACCCCAAATTCCAACCCTTGATGCTAAGTGCCAAGCAGGGAGGTAATGAGTCCCATTTTTATAGACTTTGGTATGACTTGGCCGGGGTTTGAACTCATAACCTACCGATCTCAGGGCGGACACTCTAACCACTAGGCCGAGTGTCCTTGAACGCACCACAGTCATGTGGAATATGAAATGCAAAATAGAGAGATACATTTATTTTATTTCAGCTTTCTTCTATCTCTCCATCCTTTTTCAAAATGTTGGTGCATGCTTAAAGGTCAGCTTTGATGACGTTATGACGTCTGTGTTGACTGTTACAAGCTAGGTTTACTGCTATCCAGGTGGAACAAAATATTTCATATTTTTGATAGGGAGTCATTCTTAATCTTTTGGATTCTGGTGTAGTACTGATTGGATTTCTATGTTCTATCTTTTCATTGAGAGAAATTGTAAAAAGCAACAAATACTCATGTCAAGATTTTATTTATTTTTTGCCACGGCTGCCCTACACCAAAGTTACGTGTGATTACTAGCAACTGATATAAAGCTTTGTGGTTTGACTAGAGGTAACAATCATCATATTTCATTATTAGGTTACTCACTTGAGACATAAGTGAAATGACAAGGAAGAACATCTATCCATACTCCATCAATCCTTCGTCAGTCGTCGCCGCGTGCAGTGACCTTAGCAGAGGCCGCAGAGGTCAAGACCGCGCTGTCCATTTTCTGTTTCTCTGCTCATGAATAAACAGAGGCCAGTGTTTGGGTGTGCATGTCCTTCAGGGCGATTACACACACACACACACATACACACACACACACACACACACACAGCCTTGGGCCGTCTCCGCTGGCATAATTAGAAACATTTGGGATCATTTGCAAAGGGAGCACAAGTTCTGATGGGATCCAGATGCACTACTGGGTTTCACCGAAATATGGGCCCTCATTCAAGGAACTATTAGTGGCTCCTCTTCACCCAGGGAGGTGTGTGCTAGTGTCTCTTTTGTCCTTGATATTTAACCAACATTTCTTTTAGTCATCCACACTGAGGTCAGACTCATTTTAGGCACTTTTATTTCGCTGAGTAAATTGTTGCCTCCTCAAACAAAACCTGTGAAGTGGTGTTTAATCTCATGATAAATACACACGCGCTGTCCAATATAGTTTGGTCCTCTTGTCCTCTTGTGTGTATTCTGGTTTCCTGTGAAAGGAAATAACATGAGTTGTATTAGTGCTTATGGCTCCTCAAGGTGAAACTGAAACAGCACAAAGTTACCTTTTACTAACACAACTCTGCCACCTGGTGGTTTACGGAGGAGTTACAAATATTGGAATATTTATTTTTGAATGAAGATGTTAAGGGACAAGTGGTAGGAAATGGATGGATGGATGGCTGTGTTAAATACAGCTACCCAACTCATATCCCAAAGGCAAAAATCTTACTCGGCACATCTTTTAAGTGGTCCGTCACTGTTGTTCTGTTCAATGTTGCCCGCCACGCCATTTTATGTGGTCTCTGCATTACTTTATATGGCCCGCCTGATCATTTTCTGTGGTGCTCCTCATCATTTTACATAGTTCGCTGCATAATTTTATAATGCCTGCAAAATTGCTTTCAAGTTAAAGTACAACTGAGAGTGAAACACACACTAGGTGTGGTGAAACTGACTCATCCCCTTGTTTCACCCCTTGGGAGGTGAGGGGAGTAGTGAGCAGCATTCAGCGGCGTGCTCGGGAATCATTTTGATGAATCCCCAATTCCACACGAGGGTTGAGCAAGGATGTATTGTACATTTACCTGAATTCTTATTTCCACAAACCCGCCAATAAATGTATGTCTGCAGCAGTCACAGGTTCATCTTAGTTTTTTAGTACACTGGGAAAACACAGATGCAAAAATACCTAAATGAATCGAACAGAACCTTACATGCCTACATGTTTAAAAATATAGCCAATGTTTCTGTGGTTTATCAATCAATCAATCAATCAATGTTTACTTATATAGCCCTAAAATAATTGGAATATTTATTTTTGAATGAAGACGCAAAAAAGCTAAGTATCGTTCTATCTGTGTGATTTTAACTGTTTTGCAGCTTTATTTACAACTTATCGAACATATTTAATAGTTCAATTTAACTTGCAAATCACCCGATCTCTGTCTCACCACTTCGCCCTCAGCTAGCTAGCTGCTAAGCTAACGAGGCTAGCGGAGAAAGGCAGCGCCGGTCTGAAGGAAGCTTCTCCCCGCCACCGTGACCACCACTTCCCGAAGACAGCTGGCACCCCACTCGGCGACGGAAAGTTTCTGTGAGTATGGCTTCCTGCGCTTCGTGCACTTTACTCATGGATAGGTTGGCTTTGCTAGAGAGCCGTGTCCGCCAGTTAGAGCAGTGTAATTTCGTAACTTTAGATGTTGCGGACACATCTGCTAGCGTTAGCTGTAGCGAGCTAACTAGCCCAGCTTGTAGCAGCCCTAACCGGCCTACAAGCTACGGTGTACCGGTTGAGACGCATAATAGATTTAGCCCTTTAGCTAGTCCTACACCCCAGTCTACCGGGCACCACACTTTAGTCATAGGGGACTCCATCACCCGAAACATAAAGCTTAGCAAACCAGCCACGATTAAGTGTATTCCCGGGGGCAGAGCACCTGACATTGAAGCTAATCTTAGGGAGCTAACTCGCAACAGGTCTAGTAAACACGTACGGCAGGGTAACCGCACCACTAGTTATGCGAATATAGTAATACACGTTGGCTCCAATGACGTTAGGATGAGACAATCAGAGATTACAAAGAGAAACATAGCCAGGGCTTGTAATCTCGCCAGAAAGATGTCCAGGCATCGAGTAATTGTCTCTGGCCCCCTGCCTGGGAGAGGCAATGATGAGAGATATAGCAGATTAGTCTCTCTTAACAAGTGGCTGGATAGCTTCTGCAGACAACAGGGATTTACGTTTATTGATAATTGGCCCTCTTTCTGGGGCAAACCTGGCTTGCTGAGGAGAGACGGCCTTCACCCTAACCAGGAAGGCGCTATCCTCTTGTCTCGGAACATAGACTTCGCATTGAGCCACATTTGACTAACTGCACTAGAGCAAGCCCGGTCACAGGCAATTACAGAGCCTGCAAGCCTGGGTATGGAGTCAGTTAAGTTAGAACTAGCCAGCGCCAGGCTGGATGATCCCTGTACACATAGCAATTTTCGTAGAATAATACACAACTCACAAAATGTTTTTTCTACTGTGTCTATGACTACGTCAGAGTTAGACATGCGTTCTACTGAGGTGGCAAATTATGATGCGTTCAGTTTATCGCAACGCCAAGTAGACAATCTGAAAATTCCCGTCATATCAATTCCTAGATATGGTCGTAATTATTTTAAGTACACTGCGCATAATAAACGCAACATTATTAATATTGCTACTACGGATAATTTTATCAACAACTCCTTAAAACAGCCCACTACCTATAATATGGGCTTTCTAAACATCAGATCTTTGTCTCCCAAAACGTTATTAGTCAATGAGGTCATTAGAGACAACAACCTTAACGTCATCGGTCTTAGCGAAACCTGGCTTAAACCAGACGACTTTTTTGCGATAAATGAGGCATCGCCTCCTAACTATACGAATGCGCATATTGCCCGTCACCTCAAAAGGGGAGGGGGTGTCGCACTACTATACAACGAAAACTTTAACTTTAGTCCTAACTTAAATAATAAATATAAATCGTTTGAGGTGCTTTCTATGAAGTCTGCCACACCTCTGCCTCTGTGCCTGGCCGTTATCTACCGCCCCCCAGGGCCCTATTCGGACTTTATTAGTGAATTCTCAGAGTTTGTTGCTGATCTAGTGACGCACGCCGATAATATAATTATAATGGGGGACTTTAATATCCATATGAATACCCCATTGGACCCACCGTGCGTGGCGCTCCAGACTATAATTGATAGCTGTGGTCTTACACAAATAATAAATGAACCGACGCATCGCAGCGGTAATACGATAGACCTAGTGCTTGTCAGAGGTATCACCGTTTCCAAAGTTATGATACTCCCGTGTACTAAAGTAATGTCCGATCATTACCTTATAAAATTCGAAGTTCAGACTCATGTTCGGCAAGCTAATAATAATAATAACTGCTATAGCAGCCGCAACATTAATGCTGCCACAACGACGACTCTTGCGGACCTACTGCCCTCGGTAATGGCACCGTTCCCAAAGTATGTGGGCTCTATTGATAACCTCACTAACAACTTTAACAACGCCCTGCGCGAAACCATTGATAGTATAGCACCGCTGAAGTTAAAAAAGGCTCCAAAAAGGCGTACGCCATGGTTTATTGAAGAAACTAGAGCTCAGAAATTATTATGTAGAAAGCTGGAACGCAAATGGCGCACGACTAAACTTGAGGTGCACCATCAAGCATGGAGTGATAGTTTAATAACTTATAAACGCATGCTTACCTTAGCTAAAACTAATTATTACTCAAATCTCATCCGCATTAATAAAAACGATCCAAAATTTTTGTTTAGTACAGTAGCATCGCTAACCCAACAAGGGACTCCTTCCAGTAGCTCCACCCATTTGGCAGATGACTTTATGAAGTTCTTTAATAAGAAAATTGAACTTATTAGAAAGGAGATTAAAGACAATGCGTCCCAGCTACAACTGGGTTATAGTAACACAGATACGATTGTATATACGGCGGATACTGCAAATATCCAAAATAGTTTCTCTCGTTTTGATGAAATAACATTAGAAGGATTGTTACAACGTGTAAATGGAATAAAACAAACAACATGTTTACTTGACCCACTTCCCGGGAAACTTATCAAGGAGCTTTTTGTATTATTAGGTCCATCAGTGCTAAATATTATAAACTTATCACTTTCCTCGGGCACTGTTCCCGTTGCATTCAAAAAAGCGGTTATTCATCCTCTCCTTAAAAGACCTAACCTCGATCCTGACCTCATGGTAAACTACCGACCGGTGTCTCACCTTCCCTTTATTTCGAAAATCCTCGAAAAAATTATTGCAGAGCAGCTAAATGAGCACTTAGCGTTTAACAATCTATGTGAAACCTTTCAATCCGGTTTCAGGGCAAATCACTCGACTGAGACATCCCTCGCAAAATTGACTAATGATCTATTGCTAACGATGGACTCTGATGCGTCATCTATGTTGCTGCTCCTCGATCTTAGCGCTGCTTTCGATACCGTCGATCATAATATTTTATTAGAGCGTATCAAAATACGAATTGGTATGTCAGACTCAGCCCTGTCATGGTTTAACTCTTATCTTACTGATAGGATGCAGTGCGTCTCCTATAACAGTGTGACCTCGGACTATGTTAAGGTAACGTGTGGAGTTCCCCAGGGTTCGGTCCTTGGCCCTGTACTCTTCAGCATCTACATGCTGCCGCTGGGTGACGTCATACGCAAATACGGTATTAGCTTTCACTGTTATGCTGATGACACCCAACTCTACATGCCCCTAAAGCTGACCAACACGCCGGACTGTAGTCAGTTGGAAGCGTGTCTTAATGAAATTAAACAATGGATGTCCGCTAACTTTTTGCAACTTAATGCCAAAAAAACGGAAATGCTGATTATCGGTCCTGCTAGACACCGACCTCTATTTAATAATACAACTTTAACATTTGACAATCAAATAATAAAACAAGGTGACTCTGTAAAAAATCTGGGTATTATCTTCGACCCAACTCTCTCCTTTGAGTCACACATTAAAAGCGTTACTAAAACGGCCTTCTTTCATCTCCGTAATATCGCTAAAATTCGCTCCATTTTGTCCACTAAAGACGCCGAGATCATTATCCATGCGTTTGTTACGTCTCGTCTCGATTACTGTAACGTATTATTTTCGGGTCTCCCCATGTCTAGCATTAAAAGATTACAGTTGGTACAAAATGCGGCTGCTAGACTTTTGACAAGAAAGTTTGATCATATTACGCTTGTACTGGCTCACCTGCACTGGCTTCCTGTGCACTTAAGATGTGACTTTAAGGTTTTACTACTTACGTATAAAATACTACACGGTCTAGCTCCAGCCTATCTTGCCGATTGTATTGTACCGTATGTCCCGGCAAGAAATCTGCGTTCAAAAGACTCCGGCTTATTAGTGATTCCTAGAGCTCAAAAAAAGTCTGCGGGCTATAGAGCGTTTTCCGTTCGGGCTCCAGTACTCTGGAATGCCCTCCCGGTAACAGTTCGAGATGCTACCTCAGTAGAAGCATTTAAGTCTCACCTTAAAACTCATCTGTATACTCTAGCCTTTAAATAGACCTCCTTTTTAGACCAGTTGATCTGCCGCTTCTTTTCTTTCTCCTATGTCCCCCCCTCCCTTGTGGAGGGGGTCCGGTCCGATAACCATGGATGAAGTACTGGCTGTCCAGAGTCGAGACCCAGGATGGACCGCTCGTCGGGACCCAGGATGGACCGCTCGCCTGTATCGGTTGGGGACATCTCTACGCTGCTGATCCGCTTGAGATGGTTTCCTGTGGACGGGACTCTCGCTGCTGTCTTGGAGCCACTATGGATTGAACTTTCACAGTATCATGTTAGACCCGCTCGACATCCATTGCTTTCGGTCCCCTAGAGGGGGGGGGTTGCCCACATCTGAGGTCCTCTCCAAGGTTTCTCATAGTCAGCATTGTCACTGGCGTCCCACTGGATGTGAATTCTCCCTGCCCACTGGGTGTGAGTTTTCCTTGCCCTTTTGTGGGTTCTTCCGAGGATGTTGTAGTCGTAATGATTTGTGCAGTCCTTTGAGACATTTGTGATTTGGGGCTATATAAATAAACATTGATTGATTGAAATCACTAGTGTGTCAAAGGGCTGCACAAACCACTACGACATCCTCGGTAGGCCCACATAAGGGCAAGGAAAACTCACAAGAGAAAAAGAAAAAGAAAAGAAACGGCAGATCAACTGGTTTTCCGTTATCCGTTATACAGTGCTCAATACTGGGGTAGAGCGGAATATACTTAAGGTCAGGAAAAAAAAAAAGAGGCTATTTCATCCCTACAAGCCTGTTTCGCAGGTTACTCTGCTCGTCATTTTATTTGGAAAAATTTATTTGTTATTGGGAAATCAGTGTAGGCCTCAATAAAAAAAAAGTAAACCTTCTTCTAATCCCCTAATACCCTGAACTCCAGCTGTTTGGTTATCATGTGGACACGTCACTGACCTGCTGTCATTTAGCAGACGGGTCTTTGTATCCCTGTTAGCATGCCGTGTGTTGCCTCGTCTTGTATTGCTCATGTTCTTGTGAGCTGATGGAAGGAGGGAAGGGTCCCTGGAGAAAACACAATGTGTAAAAATACAGAAAGACTATGTCCAAGTTTGTCAGGAAATGGGTGTTACCTGGTGAAGGCCGACATAACGTCAGCCGGACCTCAGATTGGGACGTTTTGAACAGATTTAGCACTTTCTGGATGAGAAAAATAGAAATAATACATTATTTGGCAAAATAATACTATGTTTGGTGCCTCCCCTACGAGTGATTGGGTACTTTTTACATTTTAACCAAAACGGTACCAATTTCCGGTACCTGTGTATCGGACAGTACTTAACAGTACCAAGTTTCGATAGTTTGTGTGTGTGTTCATCTGCTAATGAATCTTAATTTGTGTAAAAACAAAAGGGCTTTTTTTTTTTTCCAATCAACACTGAGTTCATAGACAACTGTGCTATCCAATTGTTGTATCTTGTTTTCTTACAATTCTGAGTCTCATTTGCAAGTATGCATTCATTTAATTTTGTCCATGGTGTACTGCCGTAGTCAGGAAGTGGTCTTTGAAGGTGCCAGTCTTGTCTTTTGAGGAGCCCTAAAAATTCTTTGTACTCTAAGGCAGGGGTCCCCATACTTTCTGACTTGGGGGCTTCATTGGGTTAGAACAATTTGGCCGAGGGCCGGGCTGTGTATATATATATATATATATATATATATATATATATATATATATATATATATATATATATATGGACCGCCTTATTTAAATTAGGATTTAAACCGACAATCATTTTTTTCACATTCATGTTACCACGCATGAATAATCTGTAACACATTTTCTCAATCGAAACCTAAACAACTGACACATATGCACACTGACACTTAATTCTATGTGCAAAGCCGTGGATCACATGACCGGTGCATTCGTGCGTCTGAAATTATTCAAGAAAATACCTAATAAAAGACGTCTTTCGTGTCGGAGCTATATTATGCTGTAGTATTATATTTCCTAATTTTAAAGAAATTAACAACATGAAAAAAACGCGAGCACACACTAAAATGCTTCAACTAAAATAGTTTTAATCAGACCCATAAGTCATCCAGCAGACACACAATTATAAAGGAAATTGCTGAGTATACAAAATGGCCATTCATAATGTTGACACACACACGTAGGACGCAGGATTGTCGTCCATATTAGCACTTCTCAAAACAGTGCTAAGTGTTAATAAATCACATTGTACAGGCTAAATAATTATTATTGCATATTCACTCCCCGGTATTGTGGGTGTTTAGATGATCAGCATATATTTTGGATATTAATGAAGACGGAAACGCAAAATGGATTGCAAGCTTAATTTTTCTCACTTAAGAGACGCGATCCACTTTGCACACGTTTAGTATTTAAGCTTTGCATGTGCCATCAGGTTTGCACGTGTTTTAGCACAGGCAAACCTTTAATTAATCAGGCCCTAAGTGCTGTGCTTCTTACACACCAACTGTTTGATCGCAACATGCATTTTACTTGAAGTTTTGATTGCCAAATTTGTAGGTGTTGAAACCGTTACGTAAAACCGCCAATGCTAATTGATAGCATGTACAGGGCGTTTGCAATGGTAATTAGCATCAAACTCGCTTGAAAAGTGGAGCCTTACTTTTAGGCACTTTCTACTAGGCATGTTAGCTTTGTTGACATGGAAAATAGCAACATGAACTCGAGACTGTCCCCCATAAAAAACACCTGTTTGCCTATTAAGTGCTTGAGTTTGCAACCGGAACTCACTGACGTCAAGTGCAAGAAAGGTATCGACAACCGATACCGTTTGATTACGTGAATCAGTAACTCTTTTGTACTGAATTCGGTCGGTAACAATAAAAAAACTAATTATGTATCCACCCCCAACAAACGGAATTTCTGATTTTTTTCACCTGATAGTTGCTCAGACAAAACACCTGGATGATAACATCCGGAAGAGCTCTAATAGTCTAATCCACATACCGGATAAGACAAGTCTTTGAGCGACTGGCCGTCGATGGCCAAGAGTACATCTCCCTCATTGATCCTGCCACTCAACTGGGCCGGCTGGTCGGGGAAAAGCTGCTTTATCCGGATCAGACTGCCAAAGTCCGGAATGGGCGGGTCCAGCTCACACATAACGAAGCTAAAGCCCAGACCGTTGGTGCTCTTAGTCAAGGTCACTTCCTCTGTGTTGTCTGAAGAGAATGACAGACAGTTCTCATTCTTAGTGCGTCAAACTGAACAAGACTCCAGATCCAGTTAGGATATACAGTCGTGGTCAAAAGTTTACAAATACTTGTAAATAACATACAGTCGTAGTCAAAAGTTTACATGCACATGTAAAGAACATAATGTCATGGCTGTCTTGAGTTTCCAATAATTTCTACTACTCTTTTTTTTGTGTGTTAGAGTGATTGGAGCACACATTTGTTGGTCACCAAAAACATACATGAAGTTTGGTTCTGTTATGAATTTATTATGGGTCTACTGAAATTGTGACCAAATCTGCTGGGTCAAAAGTATACATACAGCAATGTAAATATTTGGTTACATGTCCCTTGGCAAGTTGCACTGCAATAAGGCGCTTTTGGTAGCCATCCACAAGCTTCTGGTGGAATTGTTGACCAAACTCTTGACAAAATTGGTGCAGTTCCGCCAAATGTGTTGTTTTTTTCTGACATGGACTTGTTTCTTCAGCATTGTCCACACGTTTAAGTCAGCACTTTCGGAAGGCCATTCTAAAACCTCAATTCTAGCCTGATTTAGCCATTCCTTTACCACTTTTGAACAGTGTTTGGGGTCATTGTCCTGTTGGAACACCCAACTGCGCCCCAAGACCCAACCTCCAGGCTCACGATTTTAGGTTGGCCTCACCTTTTCTCCTCCAAACATATTGCTGGGTATTGTGGCCAAACAGTTAATTTTTTGTTTCATCATATGGACAAAAATAAGACCATCTGGAGGAAAGTTCTGTGGTCCAATGAAACACAAATTGCGCTGTTTGGCCACAAAACCCAGCAATATGTATGGAGGAGAAAAGGTGAGACCTTTAATCCCGGGGACTTCATGCCTACCGTCAAGCATGGTGGTGGAAGTATTATATTGTATTACTACCATTTTGCTGCCAATGGAACTGGTGCTTTACAGAGAGTAAATGGGACAATGAAAAAGGAGGATTACCTCCAAATTCTTCAGGACAACCGAAAATCATCAACCTGAAGGTTGGGTCTTGGGCGCAGTTGGGTGTTCCAACAGGACAATGACCCTAAACACATGTCAAAAGTGGTAAAGGAATGGTTAAATCAGGCTAGAATTAAGGTTTTAGAATGGCATTCCCAAAGTCTTGACTTAAACGTGTGGACAATGCTGAAAAAAACAAGTCCAGAAAACCAGCAAATTTAGCTGAACTGCACCAATTTTGTCAAGAGGAGTGGTCAAAAATTCAACCAGAAGCTTGCCAGAAGGATGGCTACCAAAAGCACCTTATTGCAGTGTAACTTGCCAAAGCACATGTAATCAAATATTAGCATTGTTGTATGTATACTTTTGACCCAGCAGATTTGGTCACATTTTCAGTAGACCCATATTAAATTAATAAAAGAACCAAACTTCATGAATGTTTTTTTGTGACCAACAAGTATGTGCTCCAATAACTATCACAAAATATAAGAGTTGTAGAAATTATTGGAAACTCAAGACAGCTATGACATTATGCTATTTACAAGTGTATGTAAACTTTTGACCTCAACTGTAGGTGCCGGATGTCTGTGTTTGTGTCCTAAGTCACCTCCTGGTCAGGGCAATAGAAATAATACATGCACTCCCGCATGCACCTTATAACAGGGGATGAAATATGTAATAGAGCAACAAATTCATAATCTATATTAATTTATTCAAATTACTTTTCTAATACTTTTACTGAAGGGATTTGTTTGTGTCCAAAGGGTCCTTATTGTGTGTTTTTCTGGGGGGCGTTAAAAGGTAAAAGGTGCTATGTGTAATATGTTCCTACGTGCATGAATTTTATACACACAGAAACATGTTGGAACATATACTACTCCAGGGTACACCTGATTTTGAGTAGATCATCAAAGGGTCAAATAATATGTGATTTAACCCTTTGTATTCTGTAACTGTTCATCATATATTTCTCAATATTTTTTTTCTGGGAAAAAAAAAGGAATTTGTATGTGTGTAATTTTATTGTATTTTAAAAATATATTTAAAATATAATACTGTACAGTTATAATAATGATTGATTGGATATGCATATTTAATTCTACTCTGTCTGCTAAACTGAAGCCAAATTTGACTTTCAGTATTTTTCAGAAAAAAGAAACAAGAGTTTATATATGTGGAGTTGTTTTTAAATTTTTTAAAAATAAAAAAAAATACTATATTTTTAGTTTGCTTAACCCAATCAAGTTTTAACTTACAATATTATCTCTGAAAAACAAACTGTTTTTATATGATGTATAAACCAAAATATAACTTTTAATATTTTCTGTGACAAAATAAAAAAAACATATAAGAATTATTATTACGAGTTGAGTGTCGCAAAGTGTTAAAGGAATCTAACCTTACTAACTTATTATTATTATATGCATATCTAATTATATTTTTAACAATATAAATGTTTGTTCAACTAAACAGAACTTTAACTTACATTAATATCTCAGAAAGAGATTTTATTTATCTAGTTATTTTTCCTTTTTAAATAGAAATGTAAAATAATACTAATGCATACTTAACCTACACTTTTGATAAACTAAAAACAAATTTCAATTTCACTATCTTCTTTAAAAAAATGAAGTCTTTATGCATAGTTGTTTTTTTCATTTTAAAAACATATGTAAAATAATACCATATCCATATGTAGTCATTTAGCTGTGTTGCTAAACTAATTCCTAAACTTGACTTTTAATATGTTTTCAGAAAGAGAAAGAGTAGTATTGATATTTGTAGTTGTTTTTTTATTTTAGAAAATATACAGTCCGTAACATTGTATTATATTTTTATTTACATTTAACATTCAATATTTTCTCTGAAAAAGGAACAGTTTTTTTGTGTAGTTGTTTTTGTTTATAGAAACATATGTGATATAATAATAGTATATGTATATTTGATTCAACTTTGTTGTTAAACTAAACCCAAATTTAACTTTCAATATTCTGTCTTTGTTTGATTTAAAACAAAAGTAAAATACTTTATCCATATTTAATTTAAATGTTTTTCCCAAACTAAACACAAATTCATTTTTCAATATCTTTTACTAAAAAGCTGTGTTTTGCATGTATTTTTGATGTTAATTACATATATTAAAAACTATATTCATATTTTGTTCTACTTTTTTGTGCTAAAATAAAACCAAATTTTACTTTAAACATTTACTCCTTTTCTATAAGTGTAGTTGTTTTTTTGTTTTTTTTTATCTTAAAAACATGTAAAATATGACTAAAAGAATATTTGATTCAACTTTTTGCTAAACGACACCCAATAACTTTCAATATTTTCTCTGGTAAAAATATAAATAATTTTTATGTGTGTAGTTGTTTTAGTTTTTAAAAAATATTTATAAAATAATACAATGTGCAAATTTACTTCTACTTTTTTTCTAAACTAAACCCAAATTCAACTTTCATTTTTTTTTCTGAAAAAGAAACACGTTTTTTTTGTGAGTACTTGTTTTTGTTTTTTAAAACATATTTAAAATTATACTACTAGAATGGCGCTAAAAAGCGCTTTAACATATTATCATTATTATTATTGGAATTATTAGAATATTTATATTTAAGTCTACATTTTTCTAATCCCAAATTTAAATGTCAGTCATTTATGTGTGGAGCTGTCTTTTGTTTTAAAAGCAAATGTAAAACAATATGTATGCCATCAGCGTGTGAATGTGTGTGTGAATGGGTGAATGTGGAAAGTTTCTTACTGTATGTGTGCAGTTTTTTTTTGACATTCCAAACATATGTAAAATAAAATCATATGCAGATTTAAAATAAGTGATGTGCATTCTGCATGATGTTGTCCACCTGCAACAGGCTGAAATTAACATTTTGGTAGAATCCGAGACAATTTTCATTTTATGTCTGTATAAAAACATTTTAATATGAAAAAGTAACCACTACAATTCCACATCATGTATATCTTGATGTTTGAGTGAAGACGTACATACAATATTACAAAGTTCAAAATAAAGAAATCATTACTTGCGTGTCCTTACAGCTTTTGGAGACACAATAAAAACAAAGAATAAGAAAAATCATTACTCAGTCAGTAATGTAAGTAGTTAACAGATTAATGACTAAATTGGCCTCAATTAACTACAAATGTTATGTAGTGTAATGTAATCTAGTCAATGGTCCTGTATGGGAAGTTAGGTGGACAAGGAGGATGATAAGGGAGGGATAAGAAGAGGAAAGTCAGGGTCAGAAAGGAAGCTCAGGAGTAGGAATCGTGTGAAAGTTAATCTTTGTGCAGTCACCCAGTTTACTACATAGAGAAAGTGACTTTCTTTAAGGCAGAATGTCGATCTGCACTCAGATTAGTTTTTTGGTAGCTTGTTGTACAAGTGCCGTATCACTGTGGGTGTGTGCAAGACCTTTTAGGTATCCGTACCATCAGTGACAAAATTGTAGTTGCTGGGCTGCTCACAGAAAGCATGTGAAGGGTTGCTGATAGTTGAGAAGCTGTTGATCCTCTGCTGCCTGGTATCAATGTTGTGAGTGGACACACTGCTGGTGTCAGTATAGGCACCCAGAGACCCCCTGGGGAACGTCATGGGCCCCCTCTCCACAACCAAAGTCACCACCTGCATAATGGAAGAGGATGGTTTCAGTCCTCTAATCCAGGGGTTCTCAAACGTTGTTCACCAAGTACCACCTCAGAAAACAGGTGGCTCTCCAAGTACCACCATAATCACCAACATTAAAATACAGCAGCGTAGTAAGCCTAAGTATTCATTGAAATCATGTTTTTTTAAAAAGTATAATTATTATTGTTGGTTACTGTAATATTACACACAGTTTGAGCAGTAACATTGTGTTTGAATATTTATTTAAGGGATTTTTTAGCGTACCACCACAGTCAGAGTTGTGTACAAAGAGAGAATGGCCAATCAAACAGTAGTTTTTCCGATGAAATAAGCCAAAATAATACAACTATGTATAGTAGTATATTTTATATAGCTAAGCATACTTCAGCTCATAAACTTACAATAAAACATGCTTTTATTTTGTGAAAGTATAATTTTCCGGCCGTATTTGATGAACTCTGCAGCTGCGTTCCTGCAATGCTTCATGACCAGCAGGCTTTAAACACGCGCCCGACGGTGAAGTGAGCATGAAAAATAAAAGAAATACACAGAACAACCGAAAAATAACTTCTTACCCTCATTTTGCCAAAATATTTATTAGCTTTGGACCAACAATCACAGAGAAATTGTGACTTTTGTGTGAAGAATGTCAACTGTGGTGACTGCCTCCAACGTATTTGTAATCACGCTTTGTGTCACTCATGATGTACTTTCTTTTTTATTACATGCTAAGTGAATAAGTGTACTTTTGTAATTATTTCCCCATATTTCTGCACAACAACTCAGATATGGGAACACTAGTGAGCAGTAGAGAATATGGAGTGCTATTTGGTCCAGAAAATATTTTGCTTCATTCGGATAAGCAGAAGAAGATCGATGGATGGATGGATGGCATTTTTGACGTGTTTCTCGCCGCTTTGTGTTATATATTTTTTATGGGATTTTCAATTAATTTTCTCTTCTATTACTAAACCCAAAATTTGGCTTAGTTTATTTACTCCTCCAATGTCTGTCTATTTGTACTTGTGTTAGACTTTCTCTTGTATTGTTACCGTAGTGCATTATTTTAGTTTTAATGAGATTCAAAGATCTTCTTTTTCTCAAACCATCTCTTAAATGTATTCATTTCTTCTGTTATGCTGCACAACAGGGCATTAATACACATCGAAAAACTAACGAGGAAGCGCCGCAAACACATAGCATCAGCTCAAAATCGGTAGCAGTCATGGCGCCCTGTAGCCACGTGAGTGCCTTTTGACCAATCATTTAGGAGATCGCCTGAAATCGAGTTGGCGATACTCTTTATAAATACGACTCTGACCACTGTTCGAGAATCACTACTCTGTATTTAGAGAATGATTGTTCACATTTACCTCCCTGGTTTTCCTCAGACACTCCACCGCTTGCTCGTGGGTGATGCTCTGAAAACTGATCCCATCAACTTCTAAAAGCCTGTCACCTGTCAGTCAGAACAGAGGAGTCACATCAACATTTCCACTTTCAGTGGTAGGTAGCAGTGAAAAGATGCAAGTTTTAAAGTTTAAATAGAGTAAAAATATTAACTTTCTTTGTGAGAGTTTTTTGGTTCTCTGATATACTTTGACAGCTGTCAAGTCTATCAATATTGGACTGTATTGATTGAGCTCTGGGCAGCACGGTGGAAGAGGGGTTGGTGTGTCTGCCTCACAATACGGAGGTCCTGAATAGTCCTGGGTTCAATCCCGGGCTCGGGATCTTTCTGTGTGGAGTTGCATGTCCTCCTCGTGAATGCGTGGGTTCCCTCTGGGTACTCCGGCTTCCTCCCACTTCCAAAGACATGCATGTGGGGATAGGTTGATTGGCAACACTAAATTGGCCCTAGTGTGTGAATGTGAGTGTGAATGTTGTCTGTCTATCTGTGTAGGCCCTGCGATGAAGTAGCGACTTGTCCAGGGTGTAACCCGCCTTCCGCCCGATTGTAGCTGAGATAGGCTCCAGCACTAGGGACCCCAAAGGGAATAAGCGGTAGAAAATGGATGGATGGAGGATTGAGCTCAAGACTTCAGCAAGGACATCTTGCTGCAAAACGACTACTATGGTGAACTGGCTGTCTTTTTCGAGCTAATTTTTGGCAATTATTTTTTGCTTCTCTTACACCAAGGCCAAATCCGCCCTGGGAATAACACCATACTGGCCCCCCAGTTCAGTTCAAAACATGCCAGACAAACATTTTTGCAGAACATTTCTAAAAATACTACAGTGATCCTGTTGTTTACAGGAGTGTGGACCACTGTAAACACATTGGCAGAGCCTTGCATTGACATTTTAACCTTGTAAGCAAACATTGGACACTGCGGTCCAAACTTGTGATTTACATAATTGAGGCGTTCCTCAAAGTACCCTTTAAAGTCCTGTCTTTACCCATTTTTTATGTAACATAGGTGTTGCTGTAGCGTGTTTACTTCAGATGCATTCAGTAGTCATTATTGGTATACTAGGGGTGTTCCTCAAGGTTCAATTTTAGGTCCTCCCTTTTTCACAATTCTATTCAAATTGTGATCTATGAGTTCAGTTCAAAAAACTTGTGACAGACTCAGTTTTTTTTAGCATATTTTTAATAACACTAACTACAGTGCTGTAATAGAGACGATATTTGACTAGCTTTTTGTAGAAGGTCCTTAAAAACAGCTGAGCACTCCTGTAACAGATTAAATAAATTCACTAAAATCAAATATCCAATGAATAGGACAGTGGTTCTTCGGGTGCTTAACTTTCGGGAAATGTGGCCCTCAATACAATTTAGTTGAATATTTCTGTTTTACTCAGAATTACAAACCCCGTTTCCATATAAGTTGGGAAATCGTGTTAAATGTAAATATAAACGGAATACAATAATTTGCAAATCCTTTTCAACCTATATTAAATTGAATGCACTATAAAGACAAGATATTTGATGTTCAAACTCATAAACTTTATTTTTTTTTGCAAATAATAATTAACTTAGAATTTTATGGCTGCAACATGTGCCAAAGTAGTTGGGAGAGGGCATGTTCACCACTGTGTTACATCACCTTTTCTTTTAACATCATTCAATAAACGTTTGGGAACTGAGGAAACAAATTGTTGAAGCTTTGAAATTGGAATTCTTTACCATTCTTGCTTGATGTACAGCTTAAGTTGTTAAACAGGTCTTGTTGTCGTATTTTACGCTTCATAATGCGCCACACATTTTCGATGGGAGACAGGTCTGGACTGCAGGCGGGCCAGGAAAGTACCAGCACTCTTTAACTACAAAGCCACGCTGTTGTAACACGTGGCTTGGCATTGTTTTGCTGAAATAATCAGGGGCGTCCATGATAACGTTGCTTGGATGACAACATATGTTGCTCCAAAACCTGTATGGACCATTCAGCATTAATGGTGCCTTCACAGATGTGTAAGTTACCCATGCCTTGGGCACTAATACACACCTATACCATCACAGATGCTGCCTTTTCAACTTTGCGTCTATAACAATCCGGATGGTTATTTTCCTCTTTGTTCCGGAGGACACCACGTCCACAGTTTCTAAATATAATTTGAAATGTGGACTCGTCAGACCACAGAACACTTTTCCACTTTGCATCAGTCCATCTTAGATGAGCTCGGGCCCAGAGAAGCCGGCGGCGTTCCTGTGTGTTGTTGATAAATGGCTTTCGCTTTGCATAGTAGAGTTTTAACTTGCACTTATAGATGTAGCGACCAACTGCAGTTACTAACAGTGGTTTTATGAAGTGTTCCTCAGGTAGTCCCTGAATGATCAGTGTCAGAGCTTGGTCCGCATTGCTGGCAGTAAGTCGGACCAGTTTCCAGTGAGGGTGGGACTCTGTCAGAGCTGCCCTTTGTCACCAATTCCGTTCACAACTTCTATGGACAGAATTTCTAGGGGCAGTCAGGGCGTAGAAGGGATCCATTTTGTTGGCTGCGGGATTAGGTCACTGCTTTCTGCGGATGATGTGATCCTGCTGGCTTCATCGGGCCAGGATCTTCAACTCTCACTGGATCGGTTTGCAGCTGAGTGTGAAGCGACTGGGATGAGAATCAGCACTTCCAGGTTCGAGTTCATGGTTTTAGCCCGGAAAAGGGTGGACTGCCCCAGACAGAGGAGTTCAAGTTCCTCTGGGTCCTGTTCATGAGTGAGGTAAGAATAGTGAGATCGACAGGCGGATCAGTGCGACGTCTGCGGTGATGCAGACCCTGTACCGATCCGTTGCGGAGGACCAACCGGTAGGAGAACTTGGGAAAGACCCGGGACACGGTGGAGTGACTATGGCTGCTAGCTGGCCTGGGAACGCCTTGAGATCACCCGGGAAGAGTTGAAAGAAGTAGCTGGGGACAGGGAAGTATTGGCTTCTCTGTGTAGCCTGCTGCCCCCGCGACTGGACTTCAGGTAAGCGTAAGAGGATCGATGGATGGATAGAAAAAAGTTTTTTTTTTTTCATTACATGGGCAATTATAGTGTCAAATATTCAACATATATTAAAAAGATTGTATCTTTAATTTGGATTCAAGTGAGGATTTTAGCAAAAAAAGTAAAAAAAAATATTAATTTGTTATAATTTTAAAATACACTTTTAAATATATTGTGACTTCTTTGGGGCTAGCGTCACATACGGTGAAATGTGACTTTTGTAAGGAGCAATAAATGTGCACTTGCACAAGCCCAGAATAAAGTTAAAGTTCCAACAATTGTCACGCACACACTGGTTGTGGTGAAATGTGTCCTCTGCATTTGACCCATCCTCTTGTTCACCCCCTGGGAGGGGAGAAGAGCAGTGAGCAGCAGCGTGGAATATTATGAGTGGCCAAATTAGTTTTTAGTCTCATGCATTGACCAAATAACTCTGAAGTATAAAACACAACAGAATAAGTAAATGTAAAATTCAGTATTAGGAGTTATTCATAATCTCAACCGTACCTGCATGTATGCGTCCGTCCTTCTCAGCAGACCCTCCTGGAATGAGGTTCTTGATGTACATTCCCCCATTAGGAAGGCCAGCGTTACCACCACCCTGAATGACATTGTGTTTTATTCTAGGCATTAATGTTACACAAATTAAAATACTTTGCTGTAGTATTCATAGTTGGGTACAACACAGCTTTGCAGGTGCGACTAGAACAACCTTCCCTCTCTCTAATCCTGTCAGAGCACAAATGTTAATGAGATTGAGTCCGGTAGACTTTGTGACACCACACTCATTTCCTCATAGACTAAAAGCACAGGTGTCAAACTCAAGGCTCGCCATGTCATTTTATACAGGACACAAAAGCCTGGAAATAATATGCATCAATAAAATACCTTATCTTTACTTACTAGAGTAAATGTATGAGTTATTTCCATGTTGACAGAAAAGAAATACCGTTTGTAACTGCATATCTTTTCAACTTTGATATTATCGAATACTGGAAAAATAACATATTATCATACATTCCAAATTGTATATTTAAAAAAAATTCAAAACAGCAACAAATATCTACTGGACTCATGAATTCAAGGCAAATTTTATACTGTAAAAAATGACAAAAGCTTTTACAGGCAGCTCAGTCACCAGAATTTTATTGTAAAAAGAACTGTGGTATTGTTTCACTTACATCAATAAATTGTAGAAACAACAAAAATAGATTTTATGGGAAAAATAAAATGGCAGCTAGGTCGCCAGAAATTTATGATTGAAACCCCCCCCCCCCCCAAAAAAAACAGATGTGCCTATATATATATATATATATATATATATATATATATATATATACATTTATATATATATATATATATATATATATATATATATATTTATATATATATTAGGGGTGTTGGAAAAAATCGATTCGATTACGAATACGTTTTGCGATTCAGAATCGATTCTCATTTTTAAAAAATCGATTTAAAAAAAAAAAGTTTTTTTTTTTTTTTTTATCAATCCAACAAAACAATACACAGCAATACCATCACAATGCAATCCAATTCCAAAACCAAACCTGACCCAGCAACACTTAGAACTGCAATAAAGACACAAACACGACACAGAACAAGCCAAAAGTAGTGAAACAAAAATGAATATTATCAACAACAGTATCAATATTAGTTATAATTTCAGCATAGCAGTGAATAAAAATCCCTCATTGAAATTATCATTAAACATTTCTAAAAATAAAAAAAAGAACAATAGTGTCACAGAGGCTTACACTTGCATCGCATCCCATAAGCTTGACAACACACTGTGTCCAATGTTTTCACAAAGATAAAGCAAGCCATATTTTTGGTTCGTTTAATAGTTAAAACAAATTTACATTATTGCAATCAGTTGATAAAACATTGTCCTTTACAATTATAAAAGTTTTTTTTTTTAAATCTACTACTCATCTAGCATGTCAGCAGACTGGGGTAGATCCTGCTGAAATTGTTTGTATTGAATGAATACAGAATCGTTTTGAATCGGAAAAATATCGTTTTTGAATCGAGAATCGAATCGAATCGAAAAAAATCGATATATTATCGAATTGTGACCCCAAGAATCGATATTGAATCGCATCGTGGGACACCCAAAGATTCACAGCCCTAATATATATATATATATATATATATATATATATATATATATATATATATATATATATATATGTTCCTCGTCCACTAATTGACCGAAAGAGCACGCACTTCATACGCGCTCCCCCGACGTTGTGGTGCAAACGCGATGTCATGTTATCATGTAAAAATTCATTTTTAGACAATATGATTTGCCTGAGTGGCTAGGAGACTCCGAGAGTAACAAGCGGTAGAAAATGGATTAAACAGGACAGATTTACAAAAATAATAGTTATAAAAGAAAAAAATGTTCTTTATTTTTACTTGGAACTTTCCACGGGCCGAATTTTGGACGCTGACGGGCCGAATACGGCCCTTGGGCTGTAGTTTGGGGACCCCTGTTCTAGCCTATTTAATTGCTTTAAACAGAAGTTACACTAGATTGCCAAAGCTTTTGATTGAGAAAGCAGAGTAAACTTGACATGCACAGAATATTGATGTACAGTACTACTATGTTTGACATCAAGCCACAAACTAGTAACATACTCACAGTGATGCTGATTCCCAGACTTCCTGATAGCTTCTTGAGCTTCACAGTGATCTCCTCTGGCCTCTCGCAGTTCATAGAGGAAGAAAGCATGCATCCATCCTTGAATTAATGACCAAAGTATTTCATCCATCCATGCAACAAGAGAGCTCATCATTCTGTGCTTTACAACCACACAGCCACATACCTTGCCTTACCATTTTTAAAAGTACTCGATTATATAAAAAAAAAAAAAACACTTGCAAGGTTGGTCATACCTGCGCGTTAAGAACACGGACTTCTTGGGGGATGTGTAGCCTTTTGCTGGTCTTTGGCTCCATCATGACTGAGACGATCTCATCCAGGCTGTCCTCCCCCGACTGTCCGAATGCCATCAGTGTGCTTTGTGACTCGTAATTCCTCAATGCAGAAGGCCGTGCAGTGTTTGGAGTTTGGGGTACTGAAAGTAAACGTGCCAAACATCAGTCGGAAAGTCAGTTTTCACGTGGATTTGAGGTGTTTGCTGCGTATGTATCGAGTCGATACTAAATAGTTCAGTATTACGAGTATTATTATTTTAATAATCAAATAATCTAACGATTAGTTTGTTTAAGTAATTGAGTAATCGGATGAAATAGACTTAATATATTCAATATGTGTTTTAGGGATCATTGTTAAAATAAAAAATGTTTCGCCCTGCCATAACCGTCATTGTCTTTTTTTTTTTTTAAATAAATGCGCGTCAACATTGAAATTGAACTTTAAAAAAGTCTGCATTAATAAAAACAATAAAATGCACCCCATCCCAGCAGCTGTACGGAAACTTTGTCCGCGTATTTAAAGTTCCGGGCTCTCCATGCTGCCCAGATTTGATCTATTTTTATTAGTGACACTCGTTAAACGATTAATAAAGCAACATAATATGAATCAAAGCTTTTTTGTCATCAAATGAATCGATATAATTGATTAATCGTTGCATCCGGAGGTACGAGCGCACTCCCATAAATGATAAATACCACGTTAGGGAAGGGATTCATATGGCCCTATTCCTGGGCGGAAGAGTTCAATCATTTTGCAAAGCAGTCTGCTGAAAATGATGGTAATAATCACTTTACATAGCGACTAATGCTGTTGTCAAAGTTGGAATTGCCCCAAAATGTATTTTAAGATAATCAACACTTAACTCGCATCTGGCGGCTAAAGAGTGTAGTGCAAGTTTCATGTGTCAGGTAAACTGTGATGAATGGGGCCATATGAATCTCCTTCCTACTGTATACAAAAAGAAAACGATAATTATTTCTGTGCATGCGGTGGAAAAATATGTAGGCGGAGTTATACACAATAGCGCTGGTTACACTGAGGATGGACAACATCTCTTTTGGGCTCAGTGCACCAAACTAAAGGAAAGTACATGAAAGCAATTAACTAATAGAAAAAAGTAAAACATTAAACTTTAAGTATTGTATAATGTAGAAGAATTGATGCAGAAACATGTCATTAAGAATAGAGACGATGTCTTTGAAAATGTGAAAGAATCTTCTAGGACAGTGGTTCTCAACCTTTTTTCAGTGATTTACCCCCTGTGGACATTTTTTTTTGATTCAAGTACCCCCTAATCAGAGCAAAGCATTTTTGGTTGAAAAAAAGAGATAAAGAAGAAAAATACAGCACTGTGTCATCAGTTTCTGATTTATTAAATTGTATAACAGTGCAAAATATTGCTCATTTGTAGTGGTCTTTCTTGAACTATTTGCAAAAAAAGATATAAAAATAACAAAAAAAACTTGTTGAAAAATAAACAAGTGATTCAATTATAAATAAAGATTCCTACACATAGAAGTAATCATCCACTTAAAGTGCCCTCTGTGGGGATTGTAATAGAGATCCATCTGGATTCATGAACTTCATTCTAAACATTTCTTCACAAAAAAAGAAATCTTTAACATCAATATTTATGGAACATGTCCACAAAAAATCTAGCTGTCAACACTGAATATTGCATTATTGCATTTCTTTTCACAGTTTATGAACTTACATTCATATTTTGTTGAAGTATTATTCAATAAATATATTTATAAAGGATTTTCGAATTGTTGCAATTTTTAGAATATTTAAAAAAAATCTCACGTACCCCTTGGCATACCTTCAAGTACCCCCAGGGGTACACGTACCCCCATTTGAGAACCACTGTTCTAGGATGAAAGGGACAGTGATAACTCAGCAATATAGTGGTCTCATTATTGACACTTCCTTCCTCATCAAGAACAAATGTCAACTATATGGAAAAGAGTAAGGAATTCTTCACTTTTTTATTTTGGTTTTGTTTCTTATATTTGTCTTTTCATTATTGTAATGTATATGTCCCGAAACCAGTGACTTTGGTGTTAATTTAGGTGTAATTTAGATAAAGGTTCTCGGAGTTAAACTGAAACTCGACTTGTATTCAATTGTTGAAACTGAACTAGTTTATCACCGGAGGACCACCCGTATGCAAATTCGTCAACAGGGCTGCAACCACCACACAAACATGGACACACAGACACACACAGAGCACCTTTTGGCTGCGAGATAATGAGCTGCACTTCCTCCGGGCTGCTCTGCATGACCTCCGCTGCCTCGCTGAAGGTGGCGCCCTCCAAGCTGATGTGGTTCAGAGAGATCAGGCGACCACCTAGGGGCAAAGGTCACCAAAATGTTATTTTCTACGTTAAGCTAGCAATAGCTGTTTTGTTTTATGACCAAACAAAATCATAAGAACAAGATGTGTTGGAAGCAATTTAATTCAAATTTTAGGATGATGAGAAAAAAACCTTTTCAGAAATACCTGGCCGTATATGTCCGTCCTTATCAGCGGGTCCCCCGGGTAACACAGATGCAATGAAAATGCCCAGGTCGTAACGCCCCACTGTGTCCTCTCCCACTATCACTATACCTTCATGGATACAAACCACAGTTTTAGTTTAAAAAAAACATGCAATAACTTTTACTCCATCATCATTAACTGTACTTCTTTTGTAAACTGAAGTATGTCGTATTTAACTATTTGCCGTTATTAAGTGTATTGTAAAATCTTACCCAGCCCAAGCTTTGGGTCTTTCTTCAGAGAGATGCATATAACTTCTCTTTCTGATGATGACCCCTGTTTAGGTAGCGTTTCTGTGAGATAGACATACAAATAAATGCACGCTAATCCAGTACAAACTAATCTAGACTCACTGGAAGCCAAGTTTTATTGGTTAAAATGTTAAAATCTTGCACATACTTGATGTCAAATATATTGTACATACAAATACACCTTTATACTCACATACACACAATTATTCATACATATACACACACAAATACAGTACATTCCTACACACTCAAAGTTCATGCATCCACACGCACATTCACTGTACAAACATACATGTACACATACTGTACATATACAAGTACACATGCGTACATGCTTATAATCACGTTTCATCGAAGATATATTAACATTGTAGGCCAAGGGAAAACTCAGTAACACATGGCACACTGACAAAGCTTAACCTATTGTTACTATAACAATCTACAAGGTTAATACAGTTCGCTTCTCCTTCTTTCCCTCCATTTTTCTGCTTTCTTTTGTATTTGAAGTTATAATTACATATACCGTATTTCCTTGAATTGCCGCAGGGCATATAGTATGCGCCTGCCTTGAATTACTGCCGGGTCAAACTCGCTTCCCAAAATAATTAGCGCATGCTTAGTATTACCGCCTGGTCTAACTCGTGACGTCACGAGTGACACTTCCCCTGTCATCATTTTCAAAATGGAGGAGGTTGATTTCAATACCGGTAATTTGAAATTGCATAAAGGGAAGAAGATTAAGAGCTATTTAGTAGGATTTAAGGTCCAAGCTTACATCCCATTAAAATTTTTACTGCATACCTTTGCTAAGTGCCGCAGTGAGAAGAGGTTTTAAAATAATTAGCACATGCTTACTTTTACCGCATGCCTTTGGTAAGTGCAGGAGTGAGAAGAAGTTTTAAATTAATTAGCGCACCGGCGACAATTCAAGGAAATACGGTATGTATTGTTGCATTTGAAACAAGTGTATTGTTGATAATAGAGGTAATTATCTTTATTATTAATTATCAATAGTGCTATTTCTTTTGGTATTTGTATTGCTCCAATTGTAGTGTAACAATGCTCATTGTCTTTTCTGTTTTATTAATATTTATTTCACTGACTGCTTCTTTGCTATCGCTTTTACTATCATATATGTACTTATCCCATTTTTTATGTTGTTCTGTTGTTGTTGTTGTGTTTGCTGTTGTTGTTGTCTCTCTGTCTTATCCCCTTCTTGTCCCCGCAATTTCCCCCTCTGTCTTCCTTTTTTTCTCTTTCTATCCCCCCCTGCTCCGGCCCGGCTGCACCAAATAATAATATAATCCATTTAATGAACTCAAATACAAATAGGGCAACAAGAGAAGTATCTCACACTTTTCTTTAGTAAAGTAAACCAAGATGCAAATTAGACTCGTAAATGGCGAGTACGACACAAAAAGACGATTGGCTCCACTTCCCTTTTCTTTCTCTAGGATTATGAGTCATATGTGAACATCCCATCAGTCGGCATCCTAATGACAGCAGACATTGTACAATAAGTGATGTTTATTATGTTTGTTGTCTCTCATAAGCTCTGCAGAGAGCAATAATCAGCGATGTTGTTAAAAAAAGCGAATATCATGATGTGTTTTTGAAATGTATGCACTTTGCATGCTTAAAATAATCTAAATATTTAAATGTGCCTGTTACTACATCAAATATATACTTACATCATGTATATAAAACCCTAATGAAGGTGTTTTTAGGGGCTTTCTTTATAGGCAGAATAGTGCGGCTCTAATGGGCTCCGTTGTAAGTGGACTTTTGATCACATTTATTTAATATGTAGAATGCTTTAAAAAAAAAATCCATCCGTTGTCATGTCTTTTATAATGACTGTGAACGATAAACCACATTCCTAAAAAAGTGCAGTTCCCCTTTAAACAGAGGAAGTGAACATCAGTATTGTTCACTGTGATTCGTGCTATCATGATTTCTGGACATTAAGGTGCTACTTTTTTCTCATGCTTTGAATCTTTCTCTTTTTATAATACTGTGACTAGTTTATGAATTTTTTCGGGTTCACAACCTTTGTGTGCAATCAAATTTGATCCGACCAATGAAATTGCCAAACAAGTCAAGGTGGACCAATGAAATTGTTCATATTAAATCAAACACACTCACACAAATATTTAGTCATCCATTTAGAATGTTATGCACTCACTCTAATCATGGAAAAGACACAACGAAATGCACACGACGCATCCTCAAAGCCAAAGACATACGACCCGACCATTGATAAACGAAACAGCCGCTGCACGGAATGAAAATCCACCACCACAAACGACCCCGAATGGCCGGTCATATTGCGTACCTTATTGTCATAAGCTAAACTATGACTGTGACTATGACTATATCTGAAGGGAAGGAGAGTCAAATGGTTGGTTGTGTACCTCTGGATGCTGGGCAGTTAAAGGGAGCTTCGGATCCACTTCTCTGAGAACAGGCCGGGGAACGCATGCCAGTGCTGCTGCGCTGACTACTGGAGCAGGTGCTGAAAGTGAGACGTTTAAATTACAATTCCAGTCATTATAAAGTCCATGGTTACCTGACATTAACTGGACGAGAAGTTAGAAATGTTTTTCTTTGGGGATTGGAATAAGAAGCGATAGCAACATACTTTTGTTCATAAAGGCTCTGGCGCTGCTGCTTAAAGCGGGCTTCGATCCTTGCAGCGACGTCCTCACAAAGCCTTGTCAGGGACTCATTTTGAGGAGTGGTCAGGCCACTGTCGTCTTGTGGTGTCTCAGAACCTATGATGGACTTAATCCGACTGCTTTGTGTCCGACAAGTTGTTGCGTAATGGGGGATGTTCTCATCTAGAAACATACGCAAACTAAAACTGTAGATTTTTACATGAAAAGGGGAAACTGAAGGCTTCGGGAAACCATGAAATCCTCTAATTGAAAGCGCAATACCGTACCTGAGGCCATGCTGTGACTGAGCTGACGAGAATTCATTTCATTGTTGAACTTGTGCTGAGATGAACAGAGGTTACACAGGTATTTGGCTACCTTTGACGTCTCTGTGATGAAGGTGTTCTTCTTCTTACTAGCCCGACACTCTATGACAAATTTCCGTCTCTGGACGAATTTCAAAGGACGTTGTTTTATGGGACAAAAACAGGTTTAAATCTAGGTTTAAGTCAATCACTCCACTCACATTGGAGGAAATAGTGGCGGTCTCCCTCCAGTAGAAAGTCTGACTTGTACAACGGCAGCCATTTTTCACTTCATAGACAACAACTCCTTTGGCACAAACTCCAAGTATAATTTCTCCTTCTACCGGCTTTTTTCGCGTGTCACACGGTGAAACAAGACACCATATTCAGGCAACTGCAGACAAACCTGCATGAATAAAAGACTACATAAGTCTGTGGTTGACTGAAATCAATCTGTGTGGCAAAGTATTTGAAATATTTTACCTTGAGGAACTCAAGTTCTGATTCATCTGTGAGCATTTGGCCGTTGTTGGCATGAAGTCGTTGCAGCTCTCCAAGGATATAAGGCAAGGCACGTTTTTCCATCACACTTTTGGGGACATATTGATCAGGGCGACAGTAGTTTCTACCATACACCTAGAAATAATACTGTTACACCAATCTTTCATTTTCAGAACTTCACGTTTAGGATTGAGTTTCTTCAAACCTCAGGCATGCAGTCCCCATACTCTGTCTGCAAGGCCAATGCTCCGAGGTATAGAGCAGTCTCCTCGTGGCAGGACAATCTGTCCTCCAATAGGTCTTTTCTGAGTTGGAGGTAGTACTGGTGGTGGGTCTGTTTGTGCCTAGTGGAAAGATAATCTTGATCTTTTATGTGGTCATTTGTAATGAATGCTTAAGGTTTTGTGGTGACAAAGGAGTGAAATACTTACAAAATAATAGAAATGTCATTTACAAAGAATTTGACCCTGAAGAAAAGGACAAATGTGGTTGTAGGCACTTTCTTCCAGCTATCTGGAGCAACTTTGGAGATCTTGCAGTCGTTGTCCACAAAGAAAAACTCGTTATCTGACCAGAGAAGAAAAGATTCATGTCGATACCTACAGTCAACGGATTGTTTTAGCTTCCTATCTAACTGCATAATTACCATCGATGTAAGCGAGTCCGAAGTAGAAGTGTTCCACCAGGTTGGCGTGAGCAGCAATCATGTCAAACACATCCCCTCCTCTGGATTTCACGTCACATTTGATGACTATGTTTTGACCATTGGGCATCACAACAGTCAGCTCTCTTTGCGTGATGGGAGATTTACCTTTTTTTGACTACAACACACAATGGACAACAACATGGAAGTGACCTGAACTGTTTGTCACAAAATACAATAAAGGCATCAATGCGACTACAGGTATGTAAATAGTGAACTATGAACCCCTGCAAGTGGATGCTTAGGCTTAGTTTTTCCGATTGATTGATCGATCAAAAGGTGACCCCTAGGAGTCTTTTGACAATGATTAATTCCATCGAGCACTCACCACAATGGATCCCGGGAGCTCCAAAACAACTACCGGCTCATCTGACATTCTTAGGAACTCTGGACCCATCTCCTAGGACAGAATATATACAGTATAGTGTACATAAATATATTGTCCTTCTACTCATCCGTCAAGTTTCCTTACCTTATTTTTTCTTTCGCTCAAACTCATGGAGGATTCAAACTGTGAGAGAAATTTGGAGTTAGAATGTCGACCACCATCCATGTATGGACTACAGGCAGTCCTATTCAACTGCTGCCAGCTCCCGATACTCTCCGTGTGCCGACGCCCCGAGGTAATCATTGGGGGGATTGAGTTCATCATTCTTTCACTGGTGTGAAATTAAATCTGTCACTCATAAAATCCACTAAAAACATAATGATTGTGTTGGAAGAATCAGAAATGAGATTATACCTTGTAGGCTCAGGTGGATAAGATGCTCCTGAAAAAGTTCTGGAGACCTTGTTTTTCATCACCCATGTGGAGTTAGAAAAAGACTGCCCTGAAATACATTTCAGGTTTGATAATTGGGAAAGTTATCTTTGTCACATATTTTTTTAGTGTTCCTAATTAACATTTATTTTCTTACTGTGTAGCTTGTCTCTAACCATCTGACTGCGATCAGTCAGCAAGGATCCATTGTCTGTCGTAACATTAGCATCAACCTGTCGGAAGGAATTTCTTAATTGAACGTCGGTAAAAATCAAAGCTCCATGCCCACTAACCGAGTTTCTGTAGATGTCTTCTACCAGCTGTCTGACAAGCCGCTCAGCTGGAGGCAGCATGAAGGTCTTGTGGTGGTGTGCGCAGGTCTCTAGCACCGTCAGCAGGTCCATCCGTCTGACCACTGTGTGCTCACACATGCTCAGGAGTAAACCCTCTAACTCCGCACTGAGATGGACCGGCTGTGGGAAAAAGGAATATTTACCTCATTACGTTTGAATACCATGTCTACGGATGTTCTTATTCATTCGGGCCAATGTATTCTCAATCGCAACAGGACTGCTCAGTTTGTCTTGGAAGACGTTTCACCTCTCATCAAAGCAGGTCTTATCAGTTCATCCTAATAGACTTACATTGGTCAGATCTAGTCTAGATGCTAGTCCCAAAACCTGCCCCCAACTTTTTATTTATGTCACCAGCCTATACGCTAGAACTGACCAATCTAAGTCTATGAACCAAATCCGGCAGAATGACCCCAAGCCTCTGAGGGTTAAGCTTCAGTTTAAAACTTGGGAGACACTTGAACATTTTTGCAGCAAATTCTAAAAAACATGAAAGCTTTCCTGTTGTACGGAGAATTGGTTTACATAGAGAGATTCCAGGGCCATTTGTAGCCCTTAGCTCATTTTCTATTATGGTCTGGTCACCCTGGTCCTCACTGTAGCTGTCTGAAAATGTGGCCCACCAGGTTAGTGGTTAGAGTGTCCATCCTGAGACTGGAAGGTCGTCAGTTCAAACCCCGGCCGAGTCATACCAAAGACTACAAAAATGGGACCCATCGCCTCCCTGCTTGGCACTCAGCATCAAGGGTTGGAATTGGGGGTTAAATCACCAAATGATTCCCAAGCGCGGCGCACGCTGCTGCTCACTGCTCCCCTCACTTCCCAGGGGGTGAACATGGGGATGGGTCAAATGCAGACGACACATTTCACCACACCCAGTGTGTGTGTGACAGTCGTCGAGACTTTAACCTTAACTTTTTACGAGAAAAGGCAAAGTACCTGGTTTTGAGGTAGATGATAATCCACGCACCAATAAAAAGTCATGCCAAGTGAGTATACGAGTATCTGGGGGAACAGAAGGAGAGGAAAGCATTACTGAAGAGAAAAACACCTTATTTCCCCAAATTTGAAAGCAAGAAAATTCCTATCCCACCTTTGGTCTGTGCTACTCTAGCTACCCTGGGCTTGGACTGGAAATTACGCTCAAACTGACTTAAATGACTATACAACCTTTTCAGCTGTGTTCCTTGTTGAGGAGGTATGCCCCTGAAGGACTTCAGGAGCCACAAAGGAGGCCACATCATCATATCGTCCACAGCTCTTAAAGGCAAGGCTCCCATTAGAGGACAGTAGCACCGAGCCTGGGCTTAGAATACTGCATATGGTGCCAGAACCTACCACAGAGCAGAACATGCACTAACAAAGACAACATGGAACAGCAAGTTATCAGGAGTTAGTGAGAAGATAATACCTTTCTTGGAAATATCCTGTAAGGCCTCAGAAGTGACAAGCAGCAGAGTCCAGATCTCATCCTCATCTAGTGGTGAACCTCGGGACTCTAGCACCTCTGCCAGGGTCACAAAAGTCCCCATCCTTATGGAACACAGAATAGACTGTCATATTACGGCAACATTTACTATCCCTTTTACTGAACATCAAAAGTTAGTGACTTTAGGGAGCAACATATAAAAAAGTATATATGTTATGTTAATATAGTTGTCGTTCTCTATGGATTGACTGTCTGAAAATTTGATAAAGTTGAATATACCGTAAGTGTTTTCCTTTAAGTTAAAAGTTTTAGAAAGCACTTTTGCCTTCCGGCTATTTTTTGTTGATCACATAAAGCAGTAACAGTATATAAACAAATAAATGGTAGCATCTCTGATTTGTACTGCAATAGTAGTGGTCAATCCATCCATTTTCTACCGCTAGTGGTTTGATAACATTTTTTTTTACCGCCCATTATAAATATTTTTATCTATGAATAATAGCTTACCTTATTTCATCCGTTAAGTGAGGAAATTTTCTTTAATTTCCTTCCGACATCCGTCTTGTAAAACTAATCCTTCCTCTTACGTGTCCCCCGCTGCCATCTCACCCACCACTCCCTCGTTGCTGGAGCTCCGTCTGTCATGGCAGCTTATAACCCAGCATCACTTTCATCATTGTTTCCTCATGACAGATCAATTGTCTCTGCAGAGACCAACGATATAATTTCCGCCGGCACTCACAAGCAATGACGTGTTGATTTTCTGTTTTCCGTCATTTTCTACTATTTTTAGACTGGAGACATAAGCACATAATTGGATTTGTTGAAGAAGCTAATGGCAGATGGGGTAAGTACAGGAGCAATCCAATGGAGGCAGCAGTGTGCTGATTAGCCTGTCCAAGATATATATATATATATATATATATATATATATATATATATATATATATATCTATATATATATAGATATATATATCTATATATATATATAGATATATATATAGATATATATATCTATATATATATATATATATATATATATATATATATATAAAGTGTATCTATATATATATATATATATATATAAAGTGTATCTATATATATATGTATACGTATATATATATATATTTATATATATATATATATTTGTGTGTGTGTGTGTGTGTGTGGTGTATATACATGTATATGTATGTCTAAATTTGTGTGTGTACATGTGTATATATATATATATATATATATATATGTATATATGTATAATGTGTATATATGTGTGTATATATATGTGTATACATATATGTATATATGTGTATATATACACACACACATATATATATGTATATATATATATATATATATATATATACATATATATATAGTGTGTGTGTGGTGTATATACAATATGTATATATATATGTGTATATACATGTGTGTATATATGTATATATATGTGTGTATACATATGTGTATATATATGTACAATGTGTATATATGTGTGTGTATACATATGTGTATATATATATATATATATATGTATAACGTGTATATATGTGTGTGTATATATGTGTATATATATGTGTATGCATATGTGTATATATGTGTATATATATGTATATATGTGTATATATACACAGACACACATACATATGTGTATATCTCTATATACTGTATGTGTATATATATTTGTATATATACTGTATACTGTATATATACTGTATATATGCATACATATGAATGTGTATATATACTGTATATATGCATGTATATGTACAGTATATATAAATATATATACTGTATATATGCATGTGTAAGTTTATATATACTGTATGTACTGTATGCATGTATGAGTTTATTTATACTGTATATATGCATGTACAGTACAGGCCAAAAGTTTGGACACACATTCTCATTCAATGGGTTTTCTTTATTTTAATGACTTTACATTGTATGTTGTAACTGAAGGCAAAACTATGAATGAACACAGGTGGAGTTGTATACTCAACAAAAAATGGTGAAATAACTGAAAACATGTTTTATATTCTAGTTTCTTCAAAATAGCCTCCCTTTGCTCTGATTACCTCTTTGCACACTTTGCATTCTCTCGATGAACTTCAAGCCCACCTGGGAAGTGAAAACCGTTTCAGGTGACTATCTCTTGAAGCTCATGTTTCTCAGTCGACTACAACAGTGGTTCTCAAATGGGGGTACGCGTACCCCTGGTAGTACTTGAAGGTATGCCAAAGGGTACGTGAGATCTTTTTTAAAATATTCTAAAAATAGCAACAAAGCAGAAATCCTTAATAAATATATGTATTGAATAATACTTCAACAAAATATGAATGTAAGTTTATAAACTGTGAAAGGAACTGCAACAATGCAATATTCAGTGTTGACAGCTAGATTTTTTCATAAATATTGATGTTAAAGATTTCTTTTTTGTGAAGAAATGTTTAAAATGAAGTTGATGAATCCAAATGGATCTCAATTACAATCCCCAAAGAGGGCACTTTAAGTTGATGATTACTTCTATGTGTAGAAATATTTATTTATAATTGAATCACTTGTTTATTTTTCGACACTTTTTTAGTTATTCTTATATATTTTTTTCAAAATAGTTTAAGAAGACCACTACAAATGAGCAGTATTTTGCACTGTTATATAATTTAATAAATCGGAAACTGATGACATAGTGCTGTATTTTACTGCTTTATCTCTTTTTTGCAACCAAAAATGTTTTGCTCTGATTAGGGGGTACTTGAATGAAATTTTTTTTCACAGGGGGTACATCACTGAAAAAGGGTTGAGAACCACTGGACTACAAGTACTGTATGTTCTATATCAGTGGTTCTCAAATGGGGGTATGTGTACCGCTGGGGGTACTTGAAGGTATGCCAAGGCGTACGTGAGATTTTTAAAAAAATATTCTAAAAATAGCAACAATTCAAAAATCCTTTATAAATATATTTATTGAATAATACTTCAACAAAATATGAATGTAAGTTCATAAACCGTGAAAAGAAATGCAACAATGCAACATTCAGTGTTGACAGCTAGATTTTTTGTGGACATGTTCCATAAATATTGATGTTAAAGATTTCTTTTTTTGTGAAGAAATGTTTAGAATTAAGTTCATGAATCCAGATGGATCTCCATTACAATCCCCAAAGAGGTCACTTTAAGTTGATGATTACTTCTATATGTAGAAATCTTGATTCATAATTGAATCACTTGTTTATTTTTCAACAAGTTTTAAGTTATTTTTATATCTTTTTTTCCCCAAAAAGTTCAAGAAATACCACTACAAATGAGCAATATTTTGCACTGTTATTCATAAGTTTCTGATTTATTAAATTGTATCTCTTTTTTTTCAACCAAAAATGCTTTGCTCTGATTAGGGGGTACTTGAATTTAAAAAAATTCACAGGGGGTACATCACTGAAAAAAGGTTGAGAACTACTGTTCTCTATGAACAGATTAATTGTCTTGAATGCAGCATTGCAGCAAAACGTTGCAAAAAGCGAGTCGCTTCCGCTTTCCGCTCGTCACCGCCGCTGCCGGTAATGCGCAGCTGCTATTGAACGTCCCCCCGCTCCTCATTGTGCAGCCGAGTAAGCGTCGGAAGGTTCCGCCGACGTCGGTATGAAATGGCAGAAACTGCCCGTGTCACGGAAGCTCAACGATTAGACTACGCTAAAAACACACATGGATTTCGCCGAGACCCCGGCCTGTTAGTTTAAGGGCCACAGGAGTGTGCCCGAAGAAGGAATTCAGAGTTGTTGGCTTCCTCGACGGCCAGCGGACGGCGTCTGCGGACGGAAAGTGTTGTAATTATCCGGACAGGGGTGAGCTCGACGTATGCTTGTTTTTCACCGCTGTTGGAGCGTCTTAGTACTGTTATTGGTAACAGTTGGGGGGATGGGTATTGCCAAATTTAGGTCACGTTTGGAACTGTAAATAGGTGTTGTACTGCAGGCACGACAGGCCTGGCCTAACTGGTACATGGCAACCAGGCTGAGCAGCTGCACTGAAACATACTCCAGTTTTCATGGTTGATCTGCATTGAATATGAACAAACACAAAACACTCCTAATGATGGGACACTCTGCAAGTAGAACGACTGTCCAAACACGAATTGCACACTGCCGGCTTTCCTATATACATTTAACTAATTAAAATATTCAGGCAGTTGGTTGCTGAAATGTTGGTGTAGTCTGTTTAAATTGTCTCGAGTAAGCGGTCGAAATTCTATCATTTTCAGTCCTAAGGACCCCAATGACCCGCAACTTGAATGAGAATATCCGCCTTTTCCAGTTGCATAATACAGACTGATAGGTTGATTGGCAACACTAAATTGGCCCTAGTGTGTTAATGTGAGTGTGAATGTTGTCTATCTGTGTTGACCCTGCGATGAGGTCGCGACTTGTCCAGGGTGTACCTCGCCTACTGTTAATGTTCAGCTCTGGCACCCCCGTGATCCCGAAAGGGACAAGCGGTAGAAAATGGATGGATAATACAGCCTGATAATTTTTTCTTTTGCAGCAATTCAATGCTGTTTGTCAAGATCAACACATCAGGGTAGTTTGTAGAGGTGTACCTGCATTGGTTCGGCATCCTCACGGGTTCGCCATGTACCTCGGTTATGACACCATAGCTTCCCTCGTGTGGATGAAGATTTTTTTTAATGCTGGGGTATATTCCTGTTTTGCTGGGGAACTAAACAAGTCTCGACTTAACTTATTAATTTCAGTGATCTTCACTTGAAATATTTTCTGAGTTCGTAATCACTACACAGTATACAGTAGCGGTCTGCTCCCTGTATGACCACTGTCAGAGCTTAGTCCGCATTCCCGGTAGTAAGATGGACCTGTTTCCAGTGAGGTTTGGACTCCGCCAAAGCTGCCCTTTGCCACCGATTCTGTTCATAACTTCTGTAAACAGAATTTCTTGGCGCATTCAGGGCGTTGAGGGGATCTGGTTTGGTGGCTGCAGGATTAGGTCTCTGCTTTTTGTAAATGATATCGTCCTGATGGCTTCATCTGGCCAAAATCTTCAGCTCACACTGTATCTGTTCACAGCCTAGTGTGAACCGACTGGGATTGATTGATTGATTGATTGAGAAGTTTATTGACATCTTAAAAAAATTTAATCCATGTAATGCTTTAAAAAGGCAAATGGATGACACAAAAAGCCAAAAAGCTTGTTTCCATTCCATCCATCCATCCATCCATTTTCTACTGCTTATTCCCTTTTGGGGTCGCGGGGGGCACTGGCGCCTATCTCAGCTGCAATCGGGCGGAAGGCAGGGTACACCCTGGACAAGTCGCCACCTCATCGCAGGGCCAACACAGATAGACAGACAACATTCACACTCACATTCACACACTAGGGTCAATTTAGTGTTGCCAATTAACCCATCCCCGGGTGCATGTCTTTGGAGGTGGGAGGAAGCCGGAGTACCCGGAGGGAACCCACCCATTCACGGGGAGAACATGCAAACTCCACACAGAAAGATCCCGAGCCTGGATTTGAACCCAGGACTGCAGGAACTTCGTATTGTGAGGCAGACGCACTAACCCCTCTTCCACCGTGAAGCCAATTGTGTTTCCATTGTGGTCCACTAAATATTCATCACATTTGATACATTCAATAATAAAATATATATGACCTGTAACATGTATATATGAAATTACGTAAAAAAATTTGATAAATGATTTACATATACACAGTATACATGTCAGGTGTTTTGAAAAACAATATATACAAACAATGGGGGAGGGAACGTATATACACTATGTACATGACACTATGTACATGACTGTGCACATGTTGACTCCAAGAGTGTGCAAAACAGAATGAGAAAATATAAATACACTATAACCACATATACACACTTACACACATACCTGTGTGATGCTTTGAAGAGTTGTTGAGGATCACTTTTGGTTCAGATCAGGTAGAGGTTGAGCTGAGCCGTGATTTTATGGTAGTTTTCAAATTTAGTAGGGAAGTTTGAATTTTAAGGTCTGTTGGTAGTGCATGCCACTGTGTGGTGGCAATATAGTAGAATGCATTTTTTCCCATGAGAGTCTTGAATTTGGGGGGGGGGGGACGAGATGAGAATCAGCACCTCCAAGTTTGGGTCCATGGTTCTCGCCCGGAAAAGGGTCGAGTGCCATCTCCAGGTTCGGGAGTAGTTTAAATACCTTGGAGTCTTGTTCATGAGTGAGTGAAGAGTGTATCGTGAGATCAACAGGCGAATCGGTGCGGCGTTTTCAGTAATGCGGACGGTATCGAACCGTTGTGGTGAAGAAGGAGCTGAGCCCGAAGGCAAAGCTCTCAATTTACCGGTCAATCTACGTTCCCATCCTCACCCACTGCTCTCCTCACTTCCCAGGGGATGATCAAGTGCAGAGGACACATTTCACCACACCTAGTGTGTGTGTGACAATCATTGGTACTTTAACTTTTAACTTTAATGTTCCTGCACTAAGGAGAAATAAATACAGTCAGTCCTGTTGTCGCTGGAGGAAAATGTTTGGGAGCATTTCGGAGTTTACAATTTCCCGAGTAGGAAATAAAAAGATATGATCAAAATAGTATACATCTCCCTGAGATTCCGGAGCAATTTTGAGAGTTAAAGAGCAAACCAGTCACGTGATCCCTGATGTACAAAGAAGTAGCAACCACAGAACACTTCCCCATCAACAACAATTTAATCAAGTAAACTTTGTTAGAGCCAACAGCAATTACTTTGGGAACAATTATAAACCAGAACTGTATATTTTTTGAGCCCGAACACAAGGACAATGAATAATAAGTTTTGCCAGCTGAGAGCTAACCGGATGCAGTGTTATTGAAACACTATATAGCGTCAACTACATTGCTCGTTGCTAAACATGCAAACTACCCATAATAAAACAAATTTTATTTTATTGTACAATTTCTACTCTTGGGCTTCACGGTGACAGAGGGCTTAGTGCGTCTGCCTCACAATACGAAGGTCCTGAGTAGTCAGGGTTCAATCCTGGGCTCGGGATCTTTATGTGTGGAGTTTGCATGTTCTCCCCGTGAATGCGTGGGTTCCCTCCGGGTACTCCAGGTTCCTCCCACCTCCAAAGACATGCACCTGGGGATAGGTTGATTGGCAACACTAAATGTGTTGCCAATGTGTGAATGTTGTCTATCTGTGTTGGCCCTGCGATGAGATGGCGACTTTTCCAGGGTGTACACCGCCTTCTGCCCGATTGTAGCTGAGATAGGCACCAGCGCCCCCCGCTACCCCAAAGGGAATAAGCACTAAAAAATGGATGGAATTTCTACTCTTGCTGGGATGCCGACCGATGGGAACACCTATATGTTCTAGTTTGGGTAAAGAACCAAACCCAATCCTCACGAAAGGTTAAAAACGTTGCAGCAACTAGTGTCTTTTTCACCATCTCGGGGAATGTGAAAGTCGACCAGCCTCTTGATCCATGGCCATATTTGTTTACCACAAGGTGAACGATGCATGAATTATAATGTAGAATTTACTTTTACTAAGTTTGAGCTGAAGCACAAGCAGCCACCGGCTTATATAATGTATATATATGTAATGTCGCGTCTTGTAATTGTCCTGTATTATTATGTATTTTACAATGTACTGCTTTCATATTTCCTGTATTTTATATTATTACATTGAACTGTTTTATATTTAAAATTTTTATCCTGTAAAGCGTCTTTGAGTACTCTGAAAAGCGCTATGCCAAATAAAATATATTTATTATTTATTATTATAGTGTGTCAACAATAGTAGTGTGAACTACCATTAACTCACTACTATCAATGCGTCGCTAAAATAGGCCATCTGTGTTGGCGCGAATAATAACAATACCGCTCATAATTGGTTAATTTTCAGGTCACGACATGTAAATCGAGTATTGTTGCCGGTTTCTAGTTGTTTTTAGAAAGGGTATAAAGGGCGAAATAGAGGACCTTTGATTTGTGACTCAATTGTTAGCTATTTATTTACAATTTCGAATGCATTAAAAAACGCTATACGTATGTGCTATTGTCTTACATAAGGATTGTAAATGATAAACAGAACATCTCTTTCCAATTTTTGCGTATTTCCAGTATAACTGATCTGATTACATAGTCAGAATGCAGAAGTTTTACACCAGTGACGTAGAATCTAGGGAAATTGCCGAAGATATTCGGAGTGGAATTGTCAAAATGGCCGATTGATGTTGTGGCATTTTGGGATGTTTAAATGGTATTTTCACATAATTTATTGATTGTAAATACAATTTGATATAGTTTTATGCAGGGGTCGCCAACCCGTCCAGTATGATCGACCAGTTGAGCTTTGGGACCCTCGATCGCAAAATTATTAAAAAAAAAAGTATTAATATGACATCAGTGACACCTCAACCTATAGAGTGACCAACAGACCTGCCAACAGGCACTCTTTTTAAACCCTGAACACACACGCTTGCCTTGCCTCTCTTCAGCTTTACATCCCGCTGCTCTCGACATCGTGGCCACACCCCCTGAGCACGACTGCACACCACGCTCGCTTGTCTTGCAAACGCGTGTGGCCAAAAATCATCGAGCTGAAACAATGCAATAAGACTGACTTTTGCAATACATCTGACACATACAACATCAAACAACTCTTCCCTCAACCATGACCATCATAGCTGGCATGCGATGGGAAGCTAACAAGCCAAATACTAAAGTTGGTGAACATTGCTCCAAAGAACGGCTGCGTGATATTCTGGTACTACTTAATACCTGTATATTTTAGATAGCGGTATATACAGTATTTGAGAAAATACTGCCATATCGTTATCTTTTGATGTGTTGTTTGCTCTTCTCTGCGCCTGATGGGCGAAGCACATGGCATCCTCTTTGGCTCACCCTCGCTACTTGCGTGTTTAAGGAGGCTCCTCATATGTTTATGTTGTTCACTTCTGTTAGTGACTTAGCACAGAAATTAACAACAGCTCCTCTCTTCCGCTTGCTTAGTGTGTCAAATATTTAATTACAACTCTGTTTAAAAATGCCTCTGCACCATAGCCTGTGTAGACTAAGCTACTGTAGTGTACTGGCTGGGTGGCTGAAAAGTAGTTTTAAACTGAACAGCCAGCGGCTTTCACGGCAGTGAGCGAGTAGAAGCAGGGTTTCCCCTACATGTAAACGATAGTGGCGCAACGTCATTCCAAAATTACTGCAAAATTAGTTTATTCTTTTTTTTTTTTCCCCATGAACATTTTTTTTAACATGAAAACAAATTTAAGTGACGTATTATATGAATGGATATACCGTATATCGGGGTGCCCATTTGGTTGATCGCGAGCTACCGGTCGATCGCAAAGGGTGTGTCAGTCGATTGCCTGCCAGGCATTAAAAAAATAGATCTAAAAATTTGCGATAATCAATCTTCGCTATGACGTCACTTTTGTCATTTGATTAACATTTGCGGCACCCAAGGATGATGCTGACAGCTGCAAACTCAATATTAATTAAAAAAAAATGACAGTAAGGAAGGCGAGAAACACTTTTTAATTAAATGGACTTTCGCACCGGACCTACTGTCAAAAGCCGAAAGACTGACCGCACAGTTCCTATCTTTACAATAAAAGTGCTGCTCCATTCTGCCTGCGCTAACAACATAGGAGTCAGAAAGCTAGCGCACACAAGCTAGCAAGACACAGTTTGCCGTTCATGTATTTCTTGTAATGTGTACAAAAACGAATATGAAAGTTGGGCAAATAAGATGCCAAAAACCAACCACTTTCATGTCCATTCAAAAATTTGGAAGTAACCACTACTACTGTGAATCCAGTCTGATTCCAATCATTGCAAGTCTTAAGAATCCAGTAATACATTAACTTATAATCTTGTTTTCATGAAAGAAAGGAATCTGTATGTGTTAAACATGCTTGTATTTTTATTAAACCCATTTAACATGTTAACCAAAAATGTCTGTTTCATAAACAAATATATATATATATATATATATATATATATATATATATATATATATATATATCCATTTTTCTACCGATTGTCCTTTTTGGGGTCGCTGGTGCCTACCTCAGCTACATCCGGGCGGTATATATATATATATATATACATATATATATATATATATGTATATATGTATATATATATATATATATATATATATATATTAGGGCTGCAATTTACGATTAATTTGTCGATTATTATTTCGATTAATCGATTAATAATCGGATAAAAAAAGACAAACTACATTTCTATCCTTTCCAATACTTTAGTTAAAAAAAACGCATACTGGCACCATGTCCTTTCGACTTGCCAAACATAACAATAACAAGGGATTAATGTGGATTAACGTGGGCATAATTATTATAGTGTTCCCAATGTTAAAAGGATAAAGCCATTGTTTACAAATTTGGTAAATAAATAACCAAAAAATGTATATTTTGTTGTTTTCTTACTGTACCGAAAATGAACCGAACCGTGACCTCTAAACTGAGGTACGTACCAAACCAACATTATGTGTACAGTTACACCCCTAACACACACACACACACACACACACACACACACACACACACACACACACACACACACACACACACACACACACACACACACACACACACACACACACACACACACACACACACACACACACACACACACACACACAGGGCAGCACGGTGAACAGGGGTTATTACGTGTGCCTCACAATACGAAAGTTTTGAAAAATTTTGAGCACATTTGAAATGACTGCGATAATAATACCGTGATCATTTTGGGCACAATAACCGTGATGAGAAATGTTCATACCGTGACATCCCTTGTCCATATAATAATTAACAAAGGCTATTTTGATCAAGGTTGTTTTTTAGTACTGCAGAGAAAACCAAAATGACATGTAAATAAGCTGAATACCATTAGGCTATTTAGTTTGTTTCATAAAAAAGACACGTCCCCCTCATTTATATAGTAATATAAAATGCTAGACCAGAAACAGAAAGTAGAATAAAGCAGAAACAGAAAGTAGAATACATGTTTGAAGTCTAATTGATACAGAAAGAAGGAAGGGTTGGTCCAAATACTACTTTCAGAAAGGATGATCTGGTCAGTTCATGGTCTGAGAAACATCCAACTATAAAGCCTAACTCCTCAACACAATGTTCCAAATCCATCTAATGATCCTTCCTCTACAGACGCATGCATTGGAGCTAACCTCCTACTTCCCCTTTTCCCAGCTCATTGCGCCATTGCCTTGACCTCTGGCTTTCACATGTAGTGCATGCACAACCCTCTCAATGTTGTATGATCTGATTCTGAAGGTAACACTAAATCTCTCTAGTTTATGCCCGCTTGAATCTATGCCTGTGTTTAAATGTGTTCAATAAGACTCACCATTGAAATGGTGTGAAAACAATAATTGACTTTACAAGTATATGGGATATAATAAAAACTTTCCCAGTTTGTTGGATAGCAAGCACTTGTCCAGTTTTTTGGACAGTGATTGAATTGTGCTTTGGTGCTACAAAGCACCATATTGTTTTGTAACAACTGCCAAGTAGGAGGATCAGTAGAAGCATATAATTTTTGGCATATTAGAATTCAAGACAACTTATTTTTAATATAACCAGTTTCCCCTACATTTGCCACTATATGTGTGGCGGTGGGGACCAGGTCAACAGGACATTAAAATATATGAAATGATAATTTTGATTTGCAATCGTCTATATATTTTCTTTAAAAAGGCTAAAAAAATGTTTATGTATATTTGAAACAAATATTATTAGTTATTGATAATACCATTGATAATAATATTCTTTTTTCTCATATCATCAGAATCACAATCAGCTTTAACACAAGGAATTTGACTTGGGAGATTGTGCTCTCTTTGTTTAATGCAGTTTCAATTATTGCTTATTGTAAAAGGTAACAGGCTACACTATTTTTTGCCCTGCCTGAATGTTGTAATTTAGTTTTCCAAATATGTAAACAGTCCTTTGAGTTAGATTCAGAAAAATAGTAACTTTAGGTCTTTTGTTGATATTCTTCACAATGAAGTGACTTTAAAACTAACCACACTAAAGAAAGTACATTATATATACACATGAAGTGCGCACACATGCAGGAGTTACGTTCGATCGATATTATAATTTGGAATAAACTGACAAAAGCAGTAAAATTGTGCAAGATGAAAGTGGGGCTTTTAAACCGCCAGCTTAATGCTAATGTACAATTGACTAGCTCATAGACAAGCTATCTCAAATTAGCATGGCCAATCACAGACACAGAACTAATCATTCACACTAACATTCATGTATCTATGGACAATTTACAGTTTCCAATAAAGCTAACATGCATATTTTTGGAATGTGGGAGGAAACTAAAGTGCCCGGAGAAAACCCACACACCCAAGGGGACAAGTGCACACTCCACACAATGATGTCCAAACAGAGGTTCAAAGACGCACACGGTGTAAAGTTAGACTTTATTGTCTGTAATGTCAAAAGATTTAGAGTAGTTTACACTGGCTTGAACAAGAAATGCATTATTTAGTTTAAAATACCTTTCTCTTCAACTTTCTCTACTTTTGCCGGATGTCAGCTTGTTTAGGTGCACGACCAGCTGACGCACTTCTGACAGGCGATTTAGATGCCGTTTTTTTTTTTTTTTTTTTTTCAAACTAAAACAATGAAAGTTTTTACGATATTGGAGCTGTTTTTAAAACTTATTATAGCCAATAGTACATAAATAGATTATATACAGTATATCCATTCATACGATATATCACTTAAATTTGTTTCCATGTCAAAATGTGTTTTCATGAAAAGAAGATAAAAAGAAAGATTAAAAAAAAATACATATTTTGGAGGTGTGGCGGCAGTAATTTTGCCGTGAACTTGCGCCACCATCGTTTCCATGTAGGCGAAATCATGATAACAATCTACAAGGTTAATAAATTTCGCTTTTCTTTCTTCCTTTCTTTCTTCCCCTCCTTTTACATGCTTTCATTTATAATTAAAGTTTTCATTTCATATATGTATTGTTGCGTTTGAAACAATTGTATTGTTGATAATTAAGGTAATTATTAGAATGCAGCACCCTCCGCGACCCCGTAAGGGACAAGCGGTAGGAAATGGATGGATGGATCAATTGTTATTTCTGTTGGTGATTTTATTGCTCCATTTGTTGTGCAATAATGTTTATTGTCATTTCTGTGTTATTACAATCTACTTTACTAACTGGTTCCTTGCCATTATTTTTCGTATCATGCTTTTATATATCGTATTTGCTGATGTTGTTGTCTCTGTGTTTAAATCACATTCTTATACCTGCAATTTTCCCCTCTGTCTTCCTTTTTTCCTCTTTCTATCCCTTCCTGTTCCATCCATTTAATAAAGTCAAATACAAAAAGAAAGGGAACAAGAGGAAATTTAAGACAACTATAAATTAGTGTGCATCACCCAGTTTCATATGGATCCGTATTATTTCTATTGCTGACACCATTTGTTTTATATGTTCTTTGTCTGCAGGTGTTGAGCCTAAACCCCCCCACTTGGATGCGCATTCCCACATTGTCCAAGGTTAAACCATGAACCGGAATAAGCGTGAAAAAGAGTACTACAGTATAGATGTGGGAGATTCAACTTTTATGGTTTTAAAGCGTTACCAGAACCTCAGACCCATCGGATCCGGAGCACAGGGAATAGTCTGGTGAGTCAACTCTATTCTTGACATTTTATATTATTGTTTGGGATTACCTGAGGTTAAACAGTTGGAAAATTCAATTGTCATCAAATGTTTTTGTGGTTTCTTCCCCACAATTTCTAAAAACAATGTCTGTTTGAATGTTCAGTCTACCAAAGCACATGTAGGGTTTCCCCTAAATTGCCAAAATACCTGTGGTGGTGGAGGCGTGGTAAGGAGGTGGTCAATATGAAGCAATCACATGATTTGATATGAAGCATATATTCTTTAAAACGGAAACAAAATGTGATTATACAATTAAAACCAATCTGTTAAATATTGTATTAACTATATTTTTCTTACATAATATCGTTGTTTTTTCTTTTTTTTATTTGTTGTTGCTTATTGTACAATGTACATTGTTGATATTCTTTTTATTTTTTTTTTAGATTTCTCCAATCCTTTTAGTCACACTTTCTTTGATAAAAAAAACTGGCAACAAATCTTTTTCTGGTGTTATTTGTGACTGTAATTGTGTTTAGAGACTCTTCTGTCGCTTCATGTCAGCAATGAAAAGTGATTTGAGCTGCAGAGTGCCTGACGTCACACTTGCTTTGCGCTACTGGGAGCCTTTCCGCAAGTGTCATCTTAAATTGTGAAGCTAACTGTCCGCGGGTAATTCTCAAATCTATTAAAGTACGTCCTCAGCGCGGACACGCTGCCTCCGCTCCAGACAAACCCGTGCTTACGCCATCACATTTGCTTTTGGCAGCGCTGTTTCGGTGATCCAAGTACGTCCTTTTTCGCAGCAAAATTTTCGATGCATCACTAGTCAATAGTGCGCAAATAATAAACTACATACCGAAACTACGTGCTTGTGCTGATGTGTATGTTAGTGTGTTTTGAGGCTTATTTTCCTATGGTCTGTGAACACACCGTATCCACAGAGAATGAGGAAATGTAGTATGTCTCTGAGTGAAACACGGAGACAGCCGTGTGTGCACAGAGTAAATACTTGTTGGCATTGGACCCGTTGACAAAAGCTATAGAAGAGCGTCTGACTTTGTGTGTCTTCTTCTGAGCTCTACAATACATTATATTACTTTATTTTGTTAACTGTGGTGGAGAATTTGTTGCCATGGTGCACTGCCATTTTCAAATACATTAAGGGAAAAACCCTGCACGGTTATCATTACTATTACGGTATTGTTGAATGTGCTCAAAAAGGCGTGTCTGGCTACTGCAACCGGGCTGCGTGTCTAGGGGCCCTGGGTCCCGCCATCCACCCCTTCTGGTTGCCAGTCTTGGTTGGCCTGCTGGGTCTGGTTTCCGTGCTTCCATCGTGGGAGCTGCATTGTATTTTGCAGTGTTGCAAGGCAGCCAGCTTCTGGGATAGCGACCTGGTGTGTGAGCAGTGTATCTGTGATCTTTTTTCTTCTTCCTTTTCCCTCGGGGGCAGTATCCACCATCGTTTGGGTGGATCCTGTGGACCCGTGCTGTGTAGTGGTAGCGGGGATGGGCTTGTCAGGGCCCAGTTGCTCGTGGATTGGGGTGTCTTTTCGTCCGGCTGCGGGGAGTCTCTGGGCTTCTGGGGATGGGGCGTGTACCGCCACTCTGCCCACGCAGGGTGTTGTCTCTCGCTGGTTTGGTGGCTGCCTGTCCCCTGCTTCTCCTGTGCCTTGATCTCTGCCAGGTGCATCTGTTTATGAACTACCGCTAGCCCTGCCAGCCGGCATGGTAGGCCCTGGTTCTGGGGTTCCTGTCGCTAGCGTGCCTGGCTGCGTGGAACTGGTGGTGCCTTGTTGCCTGGGCGCTGCACTTGCTGTTTTGGGTTGGGCTTTTTGGGTGGCTGGGGCCGTACTTTGGCTCGTGCACACACTGGGAGATAAATGTATTGTATATACAAATACACATTCATACTCTCAATTATTCATGCATATGTACATATAAATACATTCATTCCTACATGTATACGTGCACACATTGGTACTTACCCACATACATAGGTACATAGGCTCCCAGATAAATACATTGGAGTTGCCATACATATCGTACTATCGTGTGTTCCAGACATTTTTCTACATGACAAAACAGATGAAAACTTGGAAAAGCATGGATGTGTACAACTTCTTTGTGTGTGTCTGGTTCAAAGAAATAAATATCAAAACTCTCATGGATAAATATGCATAGTTTTTGCTCGGGTAAGGTTGCATGTTAATGATTTAACTTGATGTCTAGTGCTGTTTGTTGCCTGCTCTTGCTGTTGCATGCGCCGTTTACGAGTATGCATGTTTTTCCCCGTCTTTATCAAAATATATCTATAGATGTCAACATTGTGTATGTGTTGAAAGCTTAATTTATTATTGTTGCCTTTGGTAAAAGCTTAACTCTTATAGGTTTTGCTCATATTTAATATATTTTATTTAGACTTGCCGAGTTGGTGTATTGCGGAACACTCGTAGCAAAAATGTGTCTTAAGAAATACAAGTAATATCAAGATAATACTAAAATGAGAAACATTAAAAGTTTAAAGTGGTCAATGCAAACCCCTGCATTCTTCGGCTGTACTGGATTTGTGTAGTACTTTTGTCGTGTTTTTTCATAAAATCTTGCACTTTTCCGCCATTCTTGATTACCTCTCAAAGAACTGTAGATAAAAAATGTTCCTTCTTGTTATATAAGCAGTTCGTACAGCCGAAAATAACGCATCAAGAAAGGCTGGGTTGCCCACCAAGCGTATTCAACGAGCAGGACGTGACGTCATTTTGAATCTAAGCAATACACTGACTGAAATCTTTTGACCAAGTAATGTTTCTTAAATAAATAAAATAGACACTGTTAGAAAACCCACTATTTTGCATGTTTTGTGTTTTTTATGCTTTACTGATAGTGTTTTAGGCTCAATCCGAATTCTCCTTCTTACCCCATCCCCACCTATTTAACCCTACCCCTTGTCTTCAGAATCCAGTGCCATGGTGAAGTATTGAAAATATGCCCCTGGGAATGCAGGTGTCGGTGGAGTTTTGCCACACTATCAACCCTCGGTTTTTGCCGTTGGTGACGTAAAGCAAATGCAACATATGTTAGTTTACTTTCAAGATTCTGTCGGCTGGTTGTTTGGCTTTGTTTAAGCTCTTTTTTCTTTCGTCTCTACATCAAGAAGAAAACAGACCTTTTTGTTGTAGTTTCTGAAGTGGTTCAGCAGCCACAGTAGTGGTCAAAAGTTTACATACACTTGTGAAGGACATAATATCATGCCTGTCTTGAGTTTCCAATAATTTCTACAACTCTTATTTTTTTGTGATAGTGACTGGACCCATGACTTGTTTGTCACAAAAAAACTCATGAAGTTTGGTTCTTTTATGAATTTATTAGGGGTCTACAGAAAATGTGACCAAATCTGATAGGTCAAAAGTATACATACAGCAACATACATTATCAATGTTGGTGGTTTAGAAAAGTTACAATCAAATCAAATTAACTTGATGGCATGGCCTCTTAACTTAATGTGAGTGATTAGGATTGACGACACCTGTTGACTTCTCTGAGCCCATTTAAATAGGGCTCATGTGATGCAGTCATTAGACTCTGTTACAAACGCGACAATGGGAAAGTCAATGGAACTCAGCACGGATCTGAAAAATCTAATCATTGACTTGAACTAGTCATGAAAGTCACTTGTAGCCATTTCAAAGCAGCTTAAGGTCCCAAGAGCAATTGTGCAGACAATTGCATAAGTATAAAGTGCACGGCACAGTTTTGTCACTGCCACGATTAGAAAGAAAACACAAGCTTTGTGAAGTGTAAATTATGTTTATATAGCACTTTTCTCTAATGACTCAAAGCGCTTTACATAGTGAAAACAATTATCTAAGTCACATTTTTAAACCACTGGGAGCAAGTGGGTGAATTGTCTTGCCCAAGGACACAACAGTTGTGACTAGGATGGCAGAAGCAGGGATTGAACCTGGAACCCTCAGGTTGCTAGCATGGCCGCTTTATCAACCGAGCTACGCTAAGCTTTAAGTGCTGCTGAGAAAAAATTGGTCAGGATGATCAAAAGTCAAACGAGAACCACCAAAAAGCAGGTCTGCAATGAATTGGAAGCTGCTGGAACACAGGTGTCAGTATTCACAGTCAAGCGTGTTTTGCATCGCCATGGACTTAGAGGCTACCATGAAAGAAGGAAGCCCTTGCTCCAGAAGCAACACTTTAAGGCTTGTCTAAAGTTTGCTGCTGATCACATGGACAAAGATAAGACCTTCTGGAGGAAAGTTCTGTAGTCAGATGAAACAAAAATTTAGCTGTTTGGCCACAATACCTATCAATATGTTTGGAGGAGAAAAGATAAGGCCTTTAATCCCAGGAACACCATCCTACCGTCAATGGTGGTGGTAGTATTATGCTCTGGGCCTGTTTTGCTGCCGATGGAACTGGTGCTTTGAGAGAGTAAATGGGCCAATGAAAAAGGAGGATTACCTCCAAATTCTTCAGGACAACCTAAAATCATCAACCCGGAGGTTGGGTGACGGGTCTTGGGCGCAGTTGGGTGTTCCAACAGGACGAGGACCTAAAACACACGTCAAAAGTGGTAAAAGAATAGTTAAATCAGACTAGAACTCCTGACTTAAACCCCGTTGAGAACATGTGGACAATGCTGAAGAAACAAGTCCATGTCAGAAAACAAACAAATTTAGTCTAACTACACCAATTTTTTCAAGAGGAGTGGTCAAAAATTCAACCAGAAGCTTGCCAGAAACTTGTGGATGGCTACCAAAAGCGCCTTATTGCAGTAAAACTTGGCAAGGGACATGTAACCAAATATAAATATTGCTGTATGTATACTTTCGACCCAGCAGATTTGGTCACGTTTTCAGTAGACCCTTAATAGAGATGTCCGATAATGGCTCTTTTGCCGATATCTGATATTCCGATATTGTCCAACTCTTAATTTCCGATGTCAACCGATACAGATATATACAGTCATGGAATTAACACATTAGTATGCCTAATTTTGTTGTGATGCCCCGCTAGATGGATTAAACAATGTAACAAGGTTCTCCAAAATAAATCAACTCAAGTTATGGTCACGAAGTGCATTATATTTTTTTAACATTCCTCAAAACAGCAGCTTGGAATTTGGGACATGCTCTCCCTTAGACAGCATGAGGAGGTTGAGGTGGGGGGTTGGTTAGGGAGTAGCGGGAGGTGTATATTGTAGTGTCACAGAAGAGTTAGTGCTGCAAGGGGTTCTGGGTATTTGTTCTGTTGTGTTTATGTTGTCACGGTGCGGATGTTCTCCCAAAATATGTTTGTCATTCTTGTTTGGTGTGGGTTCACAGTGTGGTGCATATTTGTAACAGTGTTAAAGTTGTTTTTACGGCCACCCTCAGTGTGACAGGTATGGCTGTTGAACAAGTATGCATTCACTTGTGTGTGTGAAGAGCCGTAAATAATGTGTTTGGGCCGGCATGCAAATGCAGTACCTTTTAAGGCATGCCCCCAATATTGTTGTCTGGGTGAAAATCAGGACAAATTCAGGAGAAAGGTTGCCCCAGGATATTTTCGGGAGGGGCACTGAAATTCAGGAGTGTCCCGGGAAAATCGGGAGGGTTGGGAAATATGACTGGGAGACGCAACTGCTCTGTAATTCTCCCTACGTCCGTGTACCGCTCCGTACAGAGGCGTTTTAAAAAGTCATACATTTTACTTTCTGAAACAGATACCGATATTTCTGATATTACATTTTAAAACATTTATCGGCCAATAATACCTGCAGTTCGATTTTATCGGACATCTCTAATAATAAATTAATAAAATAACCAAACTTCATAAATGAATGAACAAGTATCTGCTCCAATCAAGCTATCACAATAAAATAAGAGCTGTAGAAATTATTGGAAACTCCAGACAGCCATGACATTATGTCCTTCACAAGTGTATGTAAACTTTTGACCAAGTCTATGTGCACATGGACACATTTATTTGGATTTGTAAACCGGCCATTCGGAATATTCTAGCCCTGTTTAAAATTTCATTCCGATCGTGACAAGTGGTTAATGCCGTTAGTCATTCGAATAGTAGCGCATGAAAGCACATCTTCCGAAATTTGGTTTGAAATGATCCTTACTGCGCATGTCTTTGACGTCCGCTATACTTTGGTGGTGGAGGGGGACTAAATTAAATAGTTTCGAAATAGGGCAATTGTCTTGCTGCTGTATTCCCCCATTCAACATGTACATAAATAGCGTTAGATACTGTTGAGTTTTTTGGTCTAAATACAATACTAACAAAAACAAAAGAAGTGAACAGAAGGAAAAATTACCGATACAGCGTTGGACAAGCAGATATGTCACAAAGCCATGTTTGTTTACAGCGAAAGTCACTGCTTTTTTAGCACCTGAAGTGAGCAAACTCGTCCAAAAGATGTCGGCAATAACATTTCTTACTGTTTATGGTATGGTGCTGCCCATGTCTAAGTAAAGAATTCCGATTTAGGTGTGATGCATGAAAATCCACATCATAATAACATAATTTTTTTCAGGGTCCATGTGCACAAGAACATTCTATATATGATCAGATTAAACAGTTTCGTCCTTTTCGCTTTCCTCTCCCTCCCGATCAGAATTTTGCTCGTACATGTACAAAATATGTTGCTGTTGCCGTTTCTAATAAAAAGTATAATATAATTTTAATGTATATTTTTCATTCCCTTTTGGGAAGTGTATCAGACTCAAACACTACAAAAATGGCTGACCGGGCCTGGACGCAGTTGTCAGCCCCCCAAAACAGCTCTTTTTTGATGGGTCTGTCAAGCAAAATTTATGCAAAATTCTGATCGGAGCACTACCATTACAGGCTATGTTGGCCACAATTAGGTGTTTTAAAAGTAGATTAAAAATCATAAAATACCAGCAACCTTTGCGCAGATGCTTGTAGGTAGCTAACTTTCCGAAGTGTTTAAAACATATCTCACCCACTAATGGCTTTTAGGATGTCTTTGAAAAAAAACGACTACATTTGATGTGTTTGATAACATTATCTCTTCTTTTTGCTTTTAGAGTTGTTGCAACATGTTACTGCTTTTCATTTCACACACTAGAGGCTATTTTTTAGCTCATATATATGGAACACTTTAAAGGCACAAGCCAGCCAAAGTCCTTTAAAACAGGAGCAAATGGGATTTGTAGAGCCTCTGGGCCACAAGGACTCTTGATATCACTTTCCTATGAGTTTGGATGCACTTTCTGTTAAACAGTTGCAATTTCATATAATTCCTTGCCTTAACCTTTGTTTTGTATTTTCACTTCCAGTTCAGCTTACGACCACAACTTGGAAAGGAACGTCGCCATCAAGAAGCTGAGCCGACCCTTTCAGAATCAAACTCATGCGAAACGAGCCTATAGAGAACTAGTGCTGATGAAATGTGTCAACCACAAGAATGTAGGTTTTATTTCCATTTTATTTAGATTACTGTAAAATAAGGTAAATCCATCCATCCATTTTCTACCACTTGGTACAACAAATTAAATAAAAGGTAATAAGAATTGTAAATAAAAGGTTAATAAAATGTAAAATAAAGTAAAGAGAAGGTAAATTAAAGTAAAAACAGTAAATTAAAGGTAGATAAAATGTAAATGCAAGTTGACTAAAATGTAAATAGAAGATAAATAAAAAGATACAAATGTACAAAAAGGCAAACAGAAGGTAAATAAATGGTAAAAGAAGGTACAAAAGAAAGATATAAGGTAAATAGAACAGAGGTAATGAAGGTTATGGCAAGCAAAATCTTTTTTTTCCCAACTGCCAGTATTTCCCTTAAAATACACATTGAGGCTATATATACAGTGATTTATATTCAATTACTTGATTAATCAAACAAACTAATCAATTGATTACTAAACTAATTGATAGCTTCAGCCCTACAAAGAATGTTATCCCAAATGTTTAGATGGCAGACTTCCATGCAAATGTAACTTGTATTGTATTATACACACGGCTTGTCAGTACTGCTGCACCAGGCGTGGACAAAATGACTAGCTGGTATTGATAATTTTTGAGGCTTGTGCAACCTTTTTAGATGCCATTATAATGCTTTATCCACTTTTCTCTACAGATAATCGGCCTATTACATGTATTCACACCTCAGAAGACACTGGAGGAGTTCCAAGATGTGTGAGTAGTCCAACCGCGCATGAAACTTAGGCCGCTTGATGTGTTTGTCATTTAATGCAGGAAGTACCGCACATGGGTCTTGGATTATATTCTTTGACATTTAGATGCTTAAACAGTGAATCTGAATCTCTTGTTAGTGTGTAGGACTTATGTTGTTAAATTCCAGCACTTAAAATCAGAGCAGGATGATGTTTCCAATAATAGTTTTTAATTTTGAAGGTTCAGGAAATGATACATGTATTTAAAATCAATAATAGCATTTAAACTAGCAAGAAGTGCAAGGGAGTGAAGAGGAGTCATGATTTAGTAGCAACCCATTAAAGTAGAACTACGTGTGTGTGTGTGTGTGTGTGTGTGTGAGTGTGTGTGTGCGTGCGTGTGTGTCTGGGCACGCACACGCGTGCGTGCGTGCGTGTGTGTGTGTGTGACTGCATATGTGTCTGCATGCGTGCGTGTTTTTGTGCTTCTGCCTGATTGGAGTTCAAAAGGAAGTTGGACAAATCCTAGCTGGAGGGTAGCAGAATAAACACAAAGTTCCAGGATGAAAGAGAGCCCTACATATGTGGCAATTTATATTGCATTGTATATGTTATATTTTTTTCTCATGCACATTTGCATATTATTCACTTGACCGTGTAATGACCTAATTATTTAAATGTGTTACTCTTATGGAGACAATTAATGAGCCTTGAAGTGAGAGACGTCTGTTAATTATAAATCTAAAAGTTCCTGACTACAGTTCACAGCCAGCCGGTGATGTAACAGCTGTCAGTTATTATTACATCATCATTTATGAAAGAAATTGTAGCTTTCAGTTCCTAAATGCCACAGGATGAAAGTGTGACAGTGCATCCTCAAAGTAGTCACAGCACTTCTTTTTAATGCCTTTATTCCAAAATGGAATATATCATTTTTTTCTCTCTGAATTCAACACACAACTGTTGCTATTATAAAAAAATTTAACATTTATTTTTTTCAATGTATGAAAAAAATATATACATAAAGTATGTGTGTTTGTGCAGAATTTTGAGGGGTAAAAATAATTTACAGTTGTCCCTTGCCTCGTTGCGCTTCAAATGCGGAAAAAAAACAAATTAAGAATATTCTACAGCTTTTTGCCCTAAATTAATTAAACTAAAAATATCAATACTAGAGTAGTATTGTCAACAATCTGATCTTGCAGTGGCCACTGAGTGTAAAGTTGACTAAAAGCAGGGTTTCCCGCAGAGGTTTGTTGTTAAGTCGGCCGCCTTAGCTAAAGTCTTAACAAGCTGCTACTCTTCGTACTGCTTCTGCCTCTGTCAGTAGCGCATGTAACAGCCAATCAGCATTGTGTATTCAGAGCGCATGTAACAGCCAATCAGCAGTGCATATTTAGAGCGCATGTAACAGCCAATCAGCAGTGCGTAGTTAGTGCTCACGGCACAGGCAGAGAGGAGAGACGGTGTGGTGAGCTAATAGGTGTTTAGCAGGTGAGCATAAGGCAGTGGACTCTCCACAAATTATAATAAACATCTCCCAGTCAACTACTAGTACCATCACTATGAGCCCGTTGACTTTTTAGAAACATAAGCAGCAGCTCAGCACGCTCGCAGTCCTTGAGGTGAAGGCTAATTAGCTTTTAGAGTAACGTTAGCTCACTGTGCAGTGTGTGTGCGTGACAGCAAAGCCCTGTCTGTCTGAGAGAAAGACAAGCATTATTGACATACAGTTAACAACTAAGTTATTTCACTTTACCTTTTTCTGTGTTGATTGAGCTGTGTTGAAGCAGCAAAAAAAGACATTATGTTAAATTAAGAGTTTCCTGAAGCTGTCTCTGATAGTTGGTATAATAATGTAACTGCATCATCAGGGATGAATAGTCTCTCTTATTGCTATTTTACTATTTTTTCAGCTATATTTACATTAATCATTTGTAATGTAGCAGCCTGGTTTTGAATGGCAGGGTCCTCATGCGATGAAGCCGGCCTACTTCATCGCACTTTGTAGTTTAGTTCCCCCCCAGGCTCTGATGGCAGCGATGAGATGGAGACGTGATGGCGACAGGCCGAGTTACACTGTTCCTTACACCCACCAACCCCCTTCCCCTTGGAGAGACACCACCTTAACTAACACTATTTCTGGAGGAAACCCTGCTATAAGGGAGTTATTTTATTCCTATAGGGCTTTCATTTTGTTGAAAAAAATGTATTTAAAAGTTAATAAATAGTTTTATTGCTCTAGCTATGAAAATATTAGATTTACAAGTATTCATTCCTACTCTGCAGTAATTCATTTATGGGGGTCATGTTTGGAACCAATTGACAGTGCTAAACAAGGTCTGTGAATACTTTCTGGATGGACTGTATGTGGCAGGAAATACAAGAAACTACTTCATTTTAACAAAGCCCTTAATTTGATTTTAACACTTATTTTTACAATTTATTATATTCATTGCTCCCTGTTTTGATACAGACAAAGTAGTATTTTTAGAAGTTTGTGTGTTCGTGGCCATACATAAAATACCCGTAAACATGTATGTATGTATGTATGTTATGTTTGTAATGTATGTTATGTTTGTATGTAAAAAATGCATTACATCCTGTTTGGGGTTATGATACATACGCCAAAAATCACTTTCAAAATAATGGAATTTAATGGAGAACTTTAATTTTAAGGATGATGCTTATACTCACCCACCTGCATGACTTTTGACAGATATCTAGTGATGGAGTTGATGGATGCCAACCTCTGCCAGGTGATTCAGATGGAACTGGACCACGAGAGGCTGTCCTACTTACTTTACCAGATGCTGTGTGGCATCAAACACTTGCATGCAGCTGGAATCATACATAGGGTCAGTTCTCTCGCACACACATTGGATTTATTGACATATTGTTAAAAACAAACACGCAACAGAGTCCTAAAGATCTACAAGTTACTATTATACACCGTTCACCTTCAAGCAACACAAAAAGAGATACATAAATAATAAAACAAAACAAAACCAAAACTCCTCATGAGCCAGTTGTGTACAATGCATAGTCACATGTCAATCAGCCGCATTGAATAGGCAGTAGGAGAGCCTCGTGGTTTGCCAAGCAGAACAAATTGAGCTGCCGGCAGAGAAAACGAGTCGCACTCACACTGGCACGTCTTTGCACACAAAGCTTTCACTAGGTGAACAGATGCAACATGACTCATGGCCACAGATTTGACATTTGAGGTCAAGGGGGATTGTTTCTAAGTCCTCCGAAGATGAAGTAAAGAAGTTTAACAGGCTTCCTTAAGAGAAACTGAGCCACAGTTAGTGTAATGGTTTCATTGCGTTGACCTAATGGGCCACAAGTGCTTTGAAACATTTCCTGATTAACGATGATCTAAATAAGTGTTTGTTGTACCTGATTTTCAGGTGAATGTTAAAACATGTATAATTATTTTTTATATCACACTGATATTTATGTTTATTACGATATATTTGTTGCAACATTTTGTGTGCCCATAACTAATCTCAACGTACCCCAAAGAGGGATCTGATCAGGGATTTATTCTGTCTAATCATACATGAGTGAGATTTTCCAATGTGTTATAGGGCTCATGTTAGGATTTTTTTTTCTACATTCATAACACTTATTTGTGGTAACATGTAATGGTGGTTATTTGAACAACATTTTTAAAAGATTATGTTTTCCCTCAATTTTCCTCGATTTTCCTGTCCCTCAGAATCATTAGAAAAGTCTCTGTTAACTGTCCTTTTGAGACTAATATTAATAATTATAATGAATAAAGTGTGAGTTCTTTAACATGTAAGCACATGGTGACATTGTGTCGATGCGTTAATTGTCTAAGAGAATTGCAACCTTAATTATAAGCAAGTACATTGGGATTTTTTGCAGAATCATGCATCCCAATACACCTTAATACATACATAAAATGTGACAAACTTAGATATACACTCATACTATAAAAGTACTATACCTGTAGATTAATTTTTCAATGTATTTTCCGCCAAACCTAACAAATGTTTATATTTCAGGATCTAAAGCCAAGTAACATAGTGGTCAAATCTGACTGCACACTAAAGATCCTGGACTTTGGCCTAGCCAGGACAGCTGCCACCGGCCTCCTGATGACGCCCTACGTGGTCACCCGCTACTATCGTGCCCCTGAAGTCATCCTGGGCATGGGCTACCAGGCTAACGGTGAGTAGGTTACAGGCCAGTGAGGGCCTCATTAAATAACCGTCTGGCCTGCTGCATGACTCTAACTTTTGTATTTTTTTCTTGCTCTTCCAAAATTTCAAGCTTAGGGGGAATTATTATTACTATGATTATGATGGTGATGATGGCATGACAAGCATCTTTGTTCTGTGAAGAAACTTCTTATGCTTTTTAAAGGGAAACTGCACTTATTTTGGAATTTAACCTATCGTTCAAAATTATTATAAAAGACATGACAATGGAAGTAATTTTTAGTTTTTGCATTATAAATATTAAATAAATGCGATCAAAAGTCTGCTCATAAAGGGAGCAATGTAGCTATGGGAGCCGCTCTATTCCGCCTATAAAGCCCTTAAAAACATCCAAACACCTGTATTGAGGTTTTATATACATGATGTAAAGTAGTAAAGGGCAAACTTTATGAGAAACAACGGACATAATAAATCATCACTTACTGTGCAATGTCTGCTGTCTTTAGGATGCCCACTGCTAGGTTGTTTATATATTTCCATTTAGATGAAAAATGACCATAGTTCTTACAAAGAAATGGGGGAACCAAGCGTCTTTTTGTGTCGTTCTTGCCATTTCTGGTTTCCTAAATGTCTGTCAGTGTACAAAATTGTCAGACAACATCCTTAGACTTCTTCTGTCCAGGTGAAATGCATGATTTATGATCTAGAGCAGTGGTTCTCAACCTTTTTTCAGTGATGTACCCTCTGTGAATTTTTTTTAAATTCAGGTACCCACTAATCAAAGGAAAGCATTTTTGGTTGAAAAAAAGAGATACAATTTAATAAATCAGAAACTTATGAATAACAGTGCAAACATATTGCTCATTTGTAGTGGTCTTTCTTGAACTTTTTGAAAAAAAAAGATATAAAAATAACTTAAAACTTGTTGAAAAATAAACAAGTGATTCAATTATAAATCAAGATTTCTACACATAGAAGTAATCATCAACTTAAAGTGCCCTCTTTGGGGATTGTAATGGAGATCCATCTGGATTCATGAACTTAATTCTAAACATTTCTTCACAAAAAAAGAAATCTTTAACATCAATATTTATGGAACATGTCCACAAAAAATCTAGCTGTCAACACTGAATGTTGCATTGTTGCATTTCTTTTCACGGTTTATGAACTTACATTCATATTTTGTTGAAGTATTATTCAATAAATATATTTATAAAGGATTTTTGAATTGTTGCTATTTTTAGAATTATTTAAAAAAAATATCACGTACCCCTTGGCATACCTTCAAGTACCCCCAGGGGTACGCGTACCCCCATTTGAGAACCACTGATATAGAACATACAGTACTTGTAGTCCAGTGGTACTCAACCCTTTTTCAGTGATGTACTCCCTGTGAAAAAAAATTTCATTCAAGTACCCCCAATCAGAGCAAAACATTCTTGGTTAAAAAAAAGAGATAAAGCTGTAAAATACAGCACTATGTCATCAGTTTCTGATTTATTAAATTGTATAACAGTGCAAAATACTGTTCATTTGTAGTGGTCTTCTTAAACTATTTTGAAAAAAGTATATAAGAATACCTAAAAACTTGTTGAAAAATAAACAAGTGATTCAATTATAAATCAAGATTTCTACACATAGAAGTAATCATCAACTTAAAGTGCCCTCTTTGGGGATTGTAATAGAGATCCATCTGGATTCATGAACTTAATTCTAAACATTTCTTCACAAAAAAGGAAATCTTCAACATCAATATTTATGAAAAAATCTAGCTGTCAACACTGAATATTGCATTGTTGCAGTTCTTTTCACAGTTTATGAATTTACATTCATATTTTGTTGAAGTATTATTCAATACATATATTTATTAAGGATTTCTGCTTTGTTGCTATTTTTAGAATATTTTAAAAAAGATCTCACGTACCCTTTGGCATACCTTCAAGTACCCCCAGGGGTACGCGTACCCCCATTTGAGAACCACTGATCTAGAGTAAGGAAGCAAGGAAAAACCTCGCCAGTCGATTACGGTATGTCAATATTGTACATTTGCTTGGGATCACAGCGCCGCTATAGTTTCTGTGTTAGCACTTATAATAACAATATCACTATTACTTGGTTTCTATTCAAATCAAGAAATGTTAATGGAGTATTGTTGGCATTTTTTGAATGGTTATTTATTGGATTTTATGGGCGAAATAGTGGACATTCTACTGTAAGCAGACTTTTATTTCTGTTTATGTAATTGTTAGAATGAATTAAATAAATCCATCCGTCGTCTTGTCTTTCAAAATGATTTTGAACGATAGGCAAAATTCCCCCCAAAAGTTTCCTGTTCCTTTCAAGCAAGTCTTGGGTGTTTTATGAGGCCTGTCCTGATTGAGATGCATCTTGGCTAAAACTCACGTCATAACTGCATTTAGTTAATATTGTTTAAGAACAATACACATCATGAATGACTTACATTTATTGAAGTTATTGAAACATAACTGCGTTGACATATACTAGGAATACTTCCTGAGACGCAGACCCAATGAAATATACCATGTCTTGGCTTATGGAGCACAAACAACTGAAGAACAATACATATTAAAAAAAAAATTTAAGTGCCACAGGATTATATTCTTATTACAGCATTTTTAACCCAATTAAACGAGAAACCGCTTTTTTGACATAGTGTCCAAATATTACCTTAATTTAATCAGGGCACATTAGGGTAGGCCTGCATCGATTAATTGACTAAATAATCAATTAGAAAAAAGTTTTGATTTATATTCTGTTGCTTCAATTAATCGTTAATGATTGTAGCTCACTGTTAAAAATGCAATAGAAATAAATATAATAATAAATCCGGGACTCATGGAGTGCCAGCAACTTTAAATGTGTGGACATATGGCAGTTGCAATAGAACTTTTTTTTAATTTTTATTAATGCATACATGTTTAAAGTGTAATTTCAAGGGTGATGATGTCCATTTATTTAAACAAAAAGAATTAAGATTATGGCAAGTAGAAAAATGTGTTCTCCAATCATATAATCACAATCACATAAAAATATTTTTCCTTTATAGTTACCAAAAAATACATATATAGTTTATAACACACTTTATGGTCTGGTATATATTAAGTATAATTCCTTTTAATGTTCTTGTTTTATTACCTTTAACCAAAGTCGTTAAACATCTCCCCCTAACCCCCTGCTGACTTTTGTATTGCTTATTCTCTTTCCCCCCTTTTTAATGCTGCACACATGTAGTGGATATATGGGCTGTGGGATGCATTATGGCAGAAATGGTACGCCACAAAATCCTTTTTCCGGGAAGGGATTGTATCCTTGAAGCGCTTGCAGCCTTTATTGAAATGAGTCAACAATTAAAACTGTATTTTTTTCTTTTCTTTTGCTCTTATATGGTTTATCGGTAGCACCTTTCTTTGGATGTACTTTTTACCATTCTATTAAATAGCAAACTTTAGTTTTCTACAGTTGACAACCACACAATGTTTTTGGCTGGTTTGTACTAGCCTGAAGGTCAATTAACCACTGATGGATACATTATTTTGTTACAGTGCATGTATTTCATTCTTTGGTCTCACCACACATCACATAATGTTCCTTGTCCTCATGTTTTTGTCTTTTTGAGTTATTTTTATTTTCCGTCCTGCATGCTAATTTGGTGGTTGTCATTTCATTTTTCAGTCGATGTCTGGTCAGTTGGCTGCATCATGGCTGAAATGGTCCGAGGTAGTGTGTTGTTTCCAGGCACTGATCGTATCCTTATGTGCAAGGTCCATCCCAATCCACCAAAAAATGCCATCTTGTCATCTTTTTGTTTCACTCCTTGTTCACACAATGACAAGTCATTCATTCATTAAGAAACATAACATAGTGGGGTGGTTCTATTGCTTTAGCCAACTTAACTATTACAATATTTACTAAATGATTCCTACACTGAATGGATGGAAAAATAAATATTAATAATTGTTCTTTTTTTTTTCGCATAGAAGCTATTTTTTGTGGTATGTACAAAAATGAGGACTTTACAGTTTCCTACAGTTAATCGAATGTACTCTAGCGAATGCAAGCTCTTTTAAAACATTTGGCAAAGGACCTTTTCACAGAATCAATGCTTTTGGCTTGTTAAAAATTTCCCTAAATAAACTTAAATATATCTTTATTTCATCTCCAAATCTGTTAGATGTATTGATCTCCTAAAAACATGTATTGGCTTATTAAAGGCAACTTTATTTTTATACATGGTTCCCAAGTTTTTTAGCATAGAATTAGAAAATACATGATTTATGCAAATAGCGTGTTGTCAATAAGCACATTGCAGTGATTTAACTATGTATTGTATTTAAACGATAAACAATATAAAAATAAGACTTAAGGTGAATATGATTTGAATTTTTAAGTGTTGTATCATTAGAGGTAGAAGAGCTAACTAAGCTAAACATCTGTGTATCTATCCATCCCTCCCTCGCTCTATCTCTAGCTATCTCTATTTAGTTATATCTAGCTGTATTTATCTCTAGTTATCTCTATTTAGGTATATCTATCCATCTCTAGCTATATCTATCTCTATAAATGTCTAGCTATATCTATCTAGCTATTTCTGTATCTATCTAGCTATATCTATCAATCTATGATTCTCTAGCTTTATCTAGCTAGTTATATTTAGCTATATCTATCTCTAGCTGTCTCCATGTAGATACAGTATATCCATCCATCTCTAACTATATCTATCCCTGTATCTAACTATATCTATCTTGCTATCTGTCTAGTTATATCTATTGAGCTATCTCTATATCTAGCTATATCTATCGATCTATCTATAGCTCTATTTCTATCTATATCTGTATCTATCTCTCTATATCTACCTCTAAAACACATGTCAATAAAAAAAAGTATCAATTATACTGTAGTTACAAATTACTTACATATACCAAGTCTGCAAAGCATAAACGTATTAGACCGTATCCAGTAACAAAAGTGTCAGCAAATGTGTCCGCATCATTCAACTAACTGCATCATGAGCTCAACTTAAGCAATTATTGTGGCCTTAAGTTGTCGCCAAAATCTTTTACCACTCTATTTAAACCCTTAGGACCGCATAAATCCATTACAAACGGTTAACAAAAAATAGATTGTTTTTCATAACTCATTTTGTTCTCTGAGTAAATTCACTTAATCTAGCCTTTTCTAACATTCTACACTACAAAATAAAAACATGTATTTTTAGTATTGATATCAGATCAATATCTGTATCGCCCAATACTCCAATATCGGTATTGGAAGTAAAAAAGTTGTATTGGGAAACCCCCAATCAAAAGCATATGTTTCCTCTATTTTTTATGTATTTATTTATGTTTAGCAACTTCTGATTTGTATTATTTCATAGGCATTAGATTTGAGAAACTCCACTGTATTAGTCAATTTACGGTATGGATGTCATTTTCAAGTTTTTGTTCATTCAGTCCTCTCTCTTATAGTTGTTGTTGTTGTTGTTGTTCTTCCGCTTGCTCATGTGTCCTCTCAGGTGGACCTGCATTTAGTGTATGTCCACACAATATTTTTTCAAGTTTTTATCTTCACATTCCCAACATCTGGACAGCTTGAGTCAGCATCACCTGCCTTACTTATGCAGACGTCCAAATGTTGTAATTGTTTTTTTTTGTTTTTTTTTTTAATGTAAAATACACACCGAACTTTGATGTAACCTTCCACTTACATCACACTCCTTAGAGTGTAACCTAAATGTCCATTTAATAAACATACTATAAATTTGATAGCGTTTTAAACCACCACAAGCCCCTATTTAACGATCCAGACTAAACAATTGATTAATTAAATGCTGTGTCCTCACTATTGTCCCAGTCCTTTTCTTAATATTGTGTCCTAAAGATATTGATCAATGGAATAAGGTCATTGAACAGTTGGGGACGCCGTCTCAGGAATTCTTGATGAAACTCAACCAGTCAGTGAGGACCTACGTGGAGAATCGCCCACGCTACGCAGGCTACAGCTTTGAGAAGCTCTTCCCGGATGTTCTGTTTCCCGCAGATTCCGAACACAACAAACTGAAAGGTATGTCATTTAAAAAACAAGATCAAAGGTGTTATCCGACCAACAATATGAAAAGGTTGATGTTCTTATCTTTCTCTTGTGGTAAAAGCTGGAGCGCTATAGTGACGATTCCCTTGAACCCACAGAAAGCACATTAGAAAAAGTTCCTTTCTTGTACTTTGCAAGTTTCTGCTAAATAATCCGCTGCTTTAAAATAAGCTTTTATTATGGAAGCTGACATTTCATCGCCAAGTTGTTTACCGAGAAGCAATTTAACCTCCAGCGTGTCTTCACAAGGAAGGCAGAATGTGACAGGATTGTTCACAGTAAGCACCACTGACTTGTTGCAGTGGAGCAAAAAGTAGCACATCTTTTTTTCTCTCTCTCTCCTGTCCTTATTAATGAAAGTCTGGATATTTGATTTGACAGATGTTCTTCTTGTCACGACTGTTTGTTAGGCTCTGATAGATCATAACTTCCATATGGCATAATTTTAGGGTGTAAAAATAATTGTAGTTCAATAGAACCCTTTAGAAAAATAGATAAAACAAAAAAAAACCTTGTTTAATCCACAAAGGACTTTATGTTTCAATTATCTGGAAATTGTGATGTATCATGTATGCTTGCATGTTTGAAATAAACTCAAAACTCAATTATCTTTCAAAGCCAAACAAGACATAGGTTGATGACATTTATTACGTGTTTTTTTTTTTTTTTTGCATGGAAGCTTTTATTTTTTGTAGTACAGTCGTTCACAGTTTCTTATAGTTATTTAAATGTACACCAGCAATTGCAAACTTCTTTAAAACATGGTTTGTTTGTTAAAACTTTTATGATAAACTTGAATTAATTAATTCAAACCCAAAATCTTATAATTGACAGATTGAACTACTATAGCCATATATATATATATATATATATACACACACACCATACATATACCATTTAAGGCATCTTTTTGTTATTTTATTATTTTTATACATGGTTCCTAGGCCAAAGATGATTAACAGGATGGAAAGTAACAGAAGTGAGTTTTTAAGAATTAGCAAATACATGAAAATGTGAATAGCTTTTGACATAAAAAGGGACAAGCGGTAGAAATGGATGGATGAATAAGTACATTGCAGTGATTCAAATAATTGTATTTTAAAAATAAACAATATAAAAACATTTTAGATACATATGGTTTAAATTCTTAACTTTTTTGGGACATTATACTTGGTCGATCCCCGATCCGCTATCAATTATAAAAACAAGTACAATGGTACTTCCAATTTATGAGCCAAACCAAACATGTAACTCAAAACACTCCTATCTCAAATCAGCTACACCCATTGAAATTAATTGAAATCAATGTATCCATGCCTGGTCCTCCTAGAACGTTACAGTTTTAATACAGTGCATCCGGAAAGTACTCACAGCGCTTCGCTTTTTCCATATTTTGTTATGTTACAACATTATTCCAAAATTGAATAAAATCAGTTTGGTCCTTAACTTCCTACACACAATACCCCATAATAACGAATGTGAAAACTTTTTTTTTTTTTTTTATTTATTTTTTTTTACAGCTTTTTGCAAATTCTTCAAAAATAAACTAAGAAATCACATCCACAGGTATTCACAGCCTTTGCTCAATACTTTGTTGATGCACATTTTTGGCAGCAATTACAGCCTAAAGTATTATGAATATGATGCCATAAGCTTGGCACACCTATCTTTGGGCAGTTTCGCCCATTCCTTTTTGCCTATTCATCTTTGCAGCACCTCAAGTTCCATCAAGTTGGATGGGAAGCGTCAGCGTGCAGCCATTCTCAGATCTCTCCAAATATGTTCAATCAGATTAAAGTCTGGGCCACTCAAGGACATTTACAGAGTTAACCATTCCTTTAGTATCTTGACTGTGTGCTTAGGGTGTTTGTCCAACTGAAAGATGAACCGTCGCCCCAGTCTGAGTCCAAGAGCGCTCCAGAGCAGGTTTTCATTCAGGATTTCCCCTGCGACTCCAAAGGGAATAAGCGGTAAAAAATGGATGGATGGATGTCTCTGTACATTGCTGCATTTATTTTTCCCTTTCTCCTGACTAGTGTTCCAGTTCTTGCCACAGAAAAACATTTTCACAGCATGATTCTGCCACCACAATGCTTCACTGTAGGGATGTTCTTGTCCTGGTGATAAGTGGTGCCTGTTTTTTTCCAAACATGATGCCTGGAATTCATGCCAAATACTTCAATCTTTGTCTCATCAGACCACATATTTTTTTTCATGATCTGAGCGTCTTTTTCGGTGCATTTTGGCAAACCATGTACTTTTTTTACTTAGGAATGGAATCCATTTGACCACACTACCATACATCGCTGCAGAGATGGTTTCCCTTCTGTAAGGTTCCCCTCTCTCCACAGAGGAATGCTGTAGAATGGCCGTCGGGTTCTTGGTCACCTCCCTGACTAGGGCCTTCGCCCAGTTTAGACGGCCTGACAGCTTTTGGTAGAGTCCTGGTGGTTCCAATCTTCTTCCATTTACAGATGATTGAGGCCACTGTGCTCATTGTGACTTTTAAAGAACCAGATATTTTTCTGTATCCTTCCCCAGATGTATTCTTTAAAACAATCCTGGCTCAGAGGTATATAGAAAATTGCCTTCAAATTTTTTTTTCTTTTGGTTTGTCCTCTGCTATGCCTTGTCATGTGTGGGACTTTTGTATATAGACAGGTGTGTGTCTTTCCAAATCATGTCCAATCAACTGAATTTACCACAGGTGACCTCCAATTAAGCTGTAGGAACATTTTAAAGACGATCACTTGCAACGGAATGCACTTGAGTCCACTTTTGAGTTGTATGGCAAAGGTTGTGAATTCTTATGCACATGTGGTTATCCTAATTTTTTACTTTTAATAGATAAGCCAAAAACTTTAAAATGATTTTTTACATTGCCATAAAGGGGTTAGTGTGTAGAATTTTGAGGACAAAAATAATTTTGTTCCATTTTGAAATAAGGATGTAACGTAACAAAATGTGGAAAAAGTGAAGCATTGTGAATACTTTCTGGGTGCACTGATTGTAAAATACCTTTTTAAAAATACTACAGTAAGTTCATGAAATTCTATGAATTTATAATAGTGTTGACAAAATAACACAACGTTTTACCGCATATGGCAGCAGCCAAATTAAGAGCTTTTGTAACCCGTTTTGAAATGATTCTATTATTTATATCCCCATCCATCCATTTACTACCGCTTGTCGCTTTTGGGGCTGCGGGGGCAAGTAATATATTTTGTGATATACATCTTTATTGCAAGAGGTTTTCAAAATATACAGTTTATCGTGATATAAATTTTAGGCCATATTGACCATCCCTATTAGTGTGTAGGAAAAATGATCTCTGAAAATTGCAGTCATATTTCCATTGTTTTCTTGCCTTTTTATTCATGAGTACTTACTCGGCATATATGATTAAGATTTAGCTGCTGCATAGTTGTTTACAGTTGCAACAAGTAGAAGAATCAATATCATTAGATTGAGTGTGTGAAGGTTGTCTGTGTTGGCCCTGCGATGAGGTGGCGACTTGTCCAGGGTGTACGCCGCCTTCCGTCCGAATGCAGCTGAGAGATAGGCTCCAGCACCCCCCGCAACCCGAAAGGGACTAGCGGTAGAAAATGGATGGATGCATGATTTAGGAATATAATTTCTATTTTTCTTTCTTTTTTCAGCAAGTCAAGCCAGAGACCTGCTGTCAAAGATGCTGGTTATAGATGCATCCAAGCGAATTTCGGTAGACGAAGCTCTCCAGCATCCTTACATCAACGTCTGGTATGATCCTACTGAAGTGGAGGCGGTAAGGATGGAAGGAGTCTCTCTGCATTATTCAGATGTGTTTTCAATATTAATTTCACAGATATTTCTCTTTTCACAGCCGCCACCTGCTATTACAGACAAGCAACTGGATGAGCGAGAGCACACGGTGGACGAGTGGAAAGGTAGGACACGTCTCGTCTGTGTCCTCTGCTTTCTGATTGGCTGCCACAGAGGCTTAGCTGTTGGTGCTGTGTTACTTATATAAGAGCGTTTTCACTGTGTTATCCCCCAACTGCTGCCTCTTTACCAACTTTGCCCTTCTTTTGGGGATTATGATCAAATGGAGCCACACAAAAACATATTTAGAATGTTGTCGATGGTTGAGGCTCATACACTTTTCAAATTTTTTAATTTTCCTAAAGGAACTCTCCTGAAGGAATCAATAAAGTACTATCTATCTATCTACACAAAAATTCAAATCTGTAATGTTGGACACAACAATAGGGAACAATTACAAAGTAAAGTAGTCATAAAAAGTAAACAAGAAGTACATTATTTTGTTACGAAAACATGAAGCTATTAAATTATTTGTATTTTATTTGGTACCCATACAATATATGTAGGGGTAGGATTAAATAAACTCTGCTTCTTCTTACTACTTTTAAGATATGTTGAATTAATATAACTATAAACGTGCTACATTGTAAACTTGTATGCATTTTCAAATGAAACATTTAATGCTAATTATCTAAATACTCTGTTACATTTCCTAAAGATTTTAATATGCTGCCTTGTCATGAAATTGAGGTAAATTTATGAATCAATTAATAAAAAAAACTTAATACAAATGTTTTTCGATGCAGTGTCCTCCATACATACAGTTTATACAAGGATAGAAAAACAACTTAACAATTACCAACTCTTTCAATCCTCTATACATTATTTTACACATTTTAAATAAAGTAATTCCTTACGAACTCAATTGGTTATTTGACAGAGCTATTAAGTCAAAACACTTGTATCTCAAATCGACATTTTTCATTGAAATCAAAACAGCACAACTTTTATGTTGCGTTCTCCTACAATCCCTAGACTCAGAGCCATCTGGCAACATAACAACCTGTTAAAAAGAAAAACTTATTTTTGGGGAGAACTACAAGTTGTAATTGCGTGTAAATGCCCTACGTATGCTAGCTGCCGAACCGCCGACACGCGTCAGTGGAATTGAAATTCTTTAATGTCTAGGGTGAGTGGAGTGTGTGGATGTTGGAACGGTTTGAATCGGTTGATAAATGTGGGATATGGAGAGGTTTGTTTATTGCCTATTTATTTTCAACGGGAAGAAAATTACAGTAAAAACTGGCAATTTGGGAAAGGGAAAACATATTTTGTATTCGATATATTGGAAGAGTATAAATCTGGTTTAAAAATGGCGCAACGTTTTGAGAATGTAGAGCATTGCAGAACTCTGAATACGTCCATTCATTTGAATGGAAATTTCCTGGATATTTCGGGAAAACTGGGAATTTTTGAAAATATAACTAGCATAATTTTCGTAGATGATATGAATGGGTTGGTGTTGAAATTATATATATATATATATATATATATATATATATATATATATACACACACATATACACAACTTTTGTTGTCCCAACTAAGAGAAATGTTTTGTAGGTGGAATGGTCAAAAACGGTTGAAAAATGTGGACTGTGAAAACTTCCAGGAAGGAGTGAAAATGGGGCTTTAGAAAACCAGGAATTCCTGGAATTTTCTTGAACTTGGGAAATGGTAATTTGATTGTCTAAGGTGAAATGAGTGTGTGTATGGTGGATTGGTTTGAATCTGGTGAGATATGTGGGCGCTCTTGGGAGTGTTTGAAAATGTACCCGTTCATTTTCAATGGACAAACCTTCCAGGAAAACCAAGAATTCTGAGTAATCCGGGATGATGGATGGATTTTCTGGAATTATTTTGGGGGCTCACGATCCCCGATTGAGCTGAACGTTTTGATACTCAAATGGTTTCGGTCAGATGAAAACTGTGGACTGTGGAGCACGCCAGAATTTTGCAGGTGAATAATAATGAATAGTTGATTTTTTTTGGTGTGGAATCTTATATGTGTAAATACTTGAGCATTCACACAATTATTGTTAAAAAACAATATAATATAATGTGTTACTAACTTCTAGGGGTGCAACGATTAGTCAACATTGTCGACAATAAAATTTGTCATTGACAATTGCTGTGACGTCATCCCTTGTGTTTTTCCGGGGAGAAGTGGGTCCACGCCGCCACTCGCATGAAAACAACACGTAAAGTGTGAGAACATTTTCTCTTATTCTTGTTAAAAACATAAATACCTTATTTTGCAAAGCGGAACTTGTTTTTATGGCAGTACATATTTGATATGCGAGCATTTAATGCAGAGGTATGATGTCAGACATCTGGAGGGAGGATGCTGTCTGGGTTTGTTAGCTTGTGCCTTGCTAGCGAGCTAACAAATGTGAGACAAAGTTGTGTGAAAAAAAAAAAACATTTTAGCCAAAGTCAGCCAGCTAAACTTTGTCTGCATCAATTCAAGTACTTTCCAAAGTAGCGTCAATTTGCAATGACGTAAAAAAAGGCACAATAACGAACATAAAATCTAGTAAATAGCCAACATTTTTAAGAATTACCTGGAGTAAATCAATAGTTAATATACCATGTGCAGTTTTTTAAACATCCCAATATGTTTATTTTCTTTTTGAGGGCGTTAGATCTTGTTTTGTTGTTTTTCATTGCAGCTATTGTAATTGTTTTTTAACACATAAACAAGAGTAATTGTTTTTTTCACCCCTTTGCCTTTCTTTTCTTTTTAATTTGTTTAATAGTTTACTCAGGCACAGGTACAGTACAAATACATATTTATGAATGAATTAGTAATCTTTGTTGTTTGTAGGCACATGCCTAAAATAACTTAAGATGCATTTAAAATTTGATATAAAAATTCAAGCCATTAGATATAACAAAGCTTTATTATGCGACGAGTACGCTAATCTTTAAGATAGTTGTTCACTAATCAGCTATCAAAATAATCCTTAGTTGCAGCCCCAACAATTCATGCAAGTTTGTTAACTTTGTTTTTGTTACAAAACCCATGTAAATTGAGAGGGAAATATATATTTTTTTCCGGTTTGGTCATTTTGTTGGGAGGACAATTAATATGTGACATAATTAAGGAAACAGCATGAGACGAAAAGTATTTGATGTGGAAGACTTTATTGGAGTCTTTGATTGAAAACAAACTTTATTCCCTTGGAGTTTATGAGGCCAATGAGATATGGTTACTTCTGATATGTATGTGAAATCAATGTGTTTTCTTTTTTGGATGTCAGACTAACTAACTTTAAGTTATGTTTGCTTATTTTATTAATTCTGACGGCATTATATTTGGCATCGTCGGTAACGTGAAGAAGACGTGGCTAAAATAAATGTATGTGAGCAAAACAAGGGACTTGAGCCTTGATTAAGACCTCGGAGGGAGTAACAATTATCTTCAAAGCCAAACAGGACATAAAGGTTCTTAAGTTTTTCTTGGGTGCAAAACATTTGATTCATTTTGTTAATTGTTTTGCTTAAATTTCTCATTAAATTTCAGTCCCGAACAAAAATATGTAATGTTTATTTATTATTTTGACTCTTTTGGATGCTTTTTGGCCAGATAATGTCACAGGTTTACATTAGTACAATAACTTATGTTGCAAATTTTTACTACCGGTAATTAAAAATGTGACCGTTTGATGAAAATGTCTTCAAAGGGTTAAAGTTGAATAATTAAAAAACGAAAAACAAACCCAAAACATTACTTGTTTGGTATTTGTGTTTAGTGCTGAAGTTGATTGAGAGATTTGAGTAAAAAAATAAAAATCCCCAAATTATTTTAATCTTGGGGCATTGTGGATTAACTGCAAGTGTATTGTTCACCTGTGAAAGACTTGGACACTGATATGTAAAAAATTCAACATGATGAAATTGGTAGGAAAAAACACTTATGATAGTACATGTTTGCTGTATTGTTGGCCATCATTTTTGTTGTTACTCAAAACAAAAAAGTCAGCCTTGTCCCCTGAGTTTTAAATATTCCAATAGTAGTTCCTGAGTAGTCCTGAGTAGCGACTTTTCCAGGGTGTACCCCTCCTTCCACCCGAATGCAACTGAGATAGGCTCCAGCACCTTCCGTGACCCTAAAAGGGACAAGCGGTTGAAAATGGATGGTTTGATGGATAGTTGAGCCTTAGTACTTGCTCCCTCTGCTGGTTACTAGTAGTAGCACACCTCCTGTTGTCATACTGAAAGTAAGGATGCAACGATTAAGGGGTTTTACTATTAACTGGAATTCAGACTGTCACTACCCTGCTTCACATGCCAATGTAAAGGTATGATATAATAACTGAGCTAAATTATGTTTGTGGCAAGTTACCTAATGAAGAATTAAGTTTAATATAAACAACAATCAGTAGTTTAGCTTTGAGTCAGTTCAATGTTAACAAACAGCAACTGGTACTCCTGTCCAGAGCTCCATTCAGTGACCATTTAACCTTGGATTGTTTGTACATTCCAGTTATTAACACAGTATAATGATGATTAAAAATGAATACATAGGCATTGATGACAATAACACCTGAGATTATACCTACATGAGGAACATTTTCCCTTGGGGATTAATACATAATCTTTGGTTTATATTAACTAAACAACTTGATTTATTATTAATTATACTATTTGTTTATATTTATTTTTTACTGTTACTATGCTATTTTTTAAGGGTATTTTCACCAGTAAGAAATAACACATCAACATTTCTAATATCTGTAGTTTTATACATTTTCAATGCATAATAATCGAGATTATTCCTCAGACTATAATTGTACTGTCAAAATCTATAACCGTTGCATCCCTAATTGAAAGTAACACAAACATTTTGATCGATGAAGTATCTCATGATTTTTTTTTTTGTTTTTTGCTTAATTTCCACATTGCTGGAAAATATTTTTTTAAAACGTCAAAACGTTTTTGTGTGCTTTTCTCCCCATCCTTCATAATTGTGCTAATTTGTCTTTCAGAGTTGATCTACAAAGAAGTGTTGGACTGGGAGGAAAGGACAAAGAATGGTGTCCTCAAAGGACAGCCAGCATCCATTGGTTGGTCTTAATGTCCTTTGTGGCCCTTAGTGCCGTCACTCAGTCAGTCGGACGCTAACAATCTAATGTGATTGTTGGCATGACGATGAGCTAGACAACGTTGTGACGCGCTACTGTCTTACAGCACAGGTGCAGCAGTGATCAGCGACGCCCTGCAGCAGCACCACCAGCACCCCACCCCCGCACGCTCCTCTCCCTGTGTCACCTCCACGGACCCGGAAACGGGCCATGGGGCGCCGGGCCCCCGCAGATAATACCCACGCGGGCCACGCCCCTACCCGGACCTCACCTCCATTCTGTAAAAGACTTTTTGAAGCCACTTCAATGATTTGGTCTGAGAAGGTAAGAAGGCAAGTTTTAAAATGCTGTCCTGTAAACGTCATGTGACTTTCTACCTATGTTGAATCCTTTCATTGACATGTTTATGAGGACCAGATGGACCTAAACAGGTGCAAGTGTTGCATGTGTCGCTAGGGAGCGTTAAAAAGCTTTTAAGGACGTAAAGTGAGTTTTGGTTGTGGATGAGAAAGTGATATCATCCTGGTATTAGTAACTTAACTCTGTGGCTTCATGGCGCTCCCCAAAAACGGAACCACAGCCTTTTGGTTTTGAAGCCTGCAGTTTAAAAGAAGCCGCATGTCAACTGAACAGCAGCACAAAAATAAGATTAAATAGAAAATAATATGCAATAATGTCCTTTTGAGTTTTTGTAATCTAAGAGAAGAAGTGCCTGCTGTGCTGCAACACGTCTTTCATGTTGCTTTTAATAGACAGATTTAAACAACCAACAACTGTGGCATGGAGAACACTAGCTTTTTTTTTTTAAACTCAAGTTTGACCCTTAAGGGACACCATCAGTGTCAGACAAGGCAAGTTCATCCAGGTCTTTCATCAAAGTGACCCTCAGATAACTCACTAAATCTACATTTTTCTGCTGAATACGACACTTGACGATCACAAATGAATGACGGAGAAAGCTGACATGTTTGTGTAGTCGGATAAAAATCAAGTCGAACAACACTGCAACATAAAGTCTATGGCAGTTTTTTGTATTGGTAATGATGTTTTTTGTTTGTCTTCCTTCTGGGGTAATTCATTATTTACTTGAAAAAAAAAACGTGTATTCTTTTCAGTTTGCAGCAAACACGCTTTTAGTGTAATTTTGTGTTCCGTCTTTGTAGATTTATTATGTAATTTATGTCCGACATCGTCAACATGGCAACAACTACTGTATTATTATTATTATTATTGATATTTTAAGAACAAGCGTCTGCCTCACAATACAAAGGTCCTGCAGTCTTGGGTTCAATCCCAGGCTCGGGATCTTTCTGTGTGGAGTTTGCATGTTCTCCCCGTGAATGCGTGGGTTCCCTCCGGGTACTCCGGCTTCCTCCCACTTCCAAAGACATGCACCTGGGGATAGGTTGATTGGCAACACTAAATTGGCCCTAGTGTGTGAATGTGAGTGTGAATGTTGTCTGTCTATCTGTGTTTGCCCTGCGATGAGGTGGCGACTTGTCCAGGGTGTACCCCGCCTTCCGCCCGATTGTAGCTGAGATAGGCGCCAGCGCCCCCCGTGACCCCGAAAGGGAATAAGCGGTAGGAAATGGATGGATGGATGGAATCTCACTTAGTTTGGGTTGCACCAGCCAACTTGTTAATATCGCTTTTCACTGTGATAAGTCATGTAATCACTGTAGCCAATGGCAACCACTCGTGTCAAAGCAGAAATCATTTCTAAAATTGCATCAGTCCAGAAAGATTAGGACAAACAAACTGGTATAAAATTGGAGTTAAGCTATAGTTAACAAAACATATTTTGCAACCAAATACATCCAATTTAAGTTTAAAGTGTAATTTGTTCAGACATTTAACAGATAAAGAGAATACATTTTTTTAATGTACACACCGTATTTTCCCAACTATAAGCTGCCCCAGCAAATTTTAGAATAAAACCCAAATTTTCCATATATTAGCCACACCGGACTATAAGCCACATATATATATACCAGTACGCTGTGAAATAAGCTATTTATATAAAAAAATGTTGTACACGTAACATGGCAGTAAAACGGCTGATCAAACAAAATAAAGTCATTGATGTCTTTATTTATACTTTTAGATTAATAAGGTGTTATCACTTTTTAATAATGTTTAATATGTTTGAGGTTTCTTCTTTCTTGTACTCTAAGAAACTGTTTAAGCTGAAAGGTTTTACAAAGTGGATCATTTCAGTACATTTGTTTGATTTCTTCGCTTAATCAATTCCATAATTTAGCAGTTAGCGTAGAAAAATCCATAATTTAGCCGCACCTTTGCATAAGCCGAATTGTTCAAAAGTTGGGGGGAAAAGTATCGGCCTTCCTGTCCAAAAAATATGGCAGTTTTTTTTTTTAAATAAAGAATAGCTTTTTACTGTTGTTCTTTATTTTATCTAGATTTATATACAGATCTCCATAAAGAGCAACCAATGCAAAGTCAAAAGCAACATTTAAAACGAAATTAAAATACAATTAAAAAATGTTTCCCCTTTATAATTAAAACTTAAACATTTTTGAGGATGAAAAAGGGCACAAAATGTAAAAAAACAAGAACACTCAAATTAACTAACTATTATCAAAAAAAAAAAGAATATAGTTTAGTGACTTGTTTGTTTTTGGAAAGTAAAACAGCCATTTAGAAGCCACTAAATTGTTTATTTTGATGAAAAAAACATTAAGTAGAAATTAATATGATTATATAAATATGAATTGATATGAAAATATTACATGTTTTTAGATGACAATATTTTGATTTAAAATATTTATTTTCTGATGAAAATAGCCAATGGAAAGCATGAATTTCCACAGGCAAAACATGTAAACAATGGAAAGGTAATGTCATATATTAGCAGGTTGTCACTTTTATAATCATTGTAGTTTAATTTATTGTACGTTTCAGTAAGTTTGTGAGGTGCAACCCAACATAAGGTAGAATTGTGCACATTTACACATAATCATCATAATCAATATGCTGTATTAGCAAAGTTTACTCAGTTTGGATTTTTCATGTGAAGCAAGGCAGCAATCACACGTTTATATTAACTCAAAACAATCAATAACTTTGTTTTTAAGTGCTCTTAATTTTCAACCGTTTATAGCTTTTAAAAGAAAACATCATTGCTTCGTTATCACGGACGAATGATGTCATTGTTAATTAAACCAGTCCGCTTTGATGAACTACCTCACGTGAATTTCTGCCACACGATGATGTCACCACGAGACATGTGAATATCAGATTGCATTATTTATTTATTTGACAAAAAGAGAAGAAAGGTGTTTCAGATTTGTACATAATGTAAAGTTGACCTGGAAGTGAGAGAAGAAGAAGCCTTCTGTTTTTTGTTGTTTTCCAACTTGAAATGTGCAATACCTTCAGCAAAATGTGCTTTCTTAGCGCCTCCTGGAGGTAAACCAAGTGTTGGTACTTACTGTCAATCCTCTTTCCTTTTTCGTTCATCAATCAATAAGATCACGTTTTGTTCTCTTTGTCCTGATATTTCTGTGTAATGTGTCAACTTGGCTGACAGATTTCTAGGCTGTGGTAAGACCAATAATGTTAATAATAATAATAGTCCATATGAGTCATATCATATTGTATGGTGCTGGTTTGTGCACTACTAGAAAACATGAAGCCTCCTTACAGTAAAATACATGAGAACAAATCAAACTGTGTACTACAAATAAAAGAATACACTTTGGATTAAAGTTTATGCTTTTTTCTTTCGCACACATTTTAAAGAGGTTTGATTGTTTTCCTTTATCAGAATCGGGTTACGTTCACCATTTAGTCTAACAGGGGTGTTCAAACTTTTTGATCTGGAGGCCGCATTGGGCAAAAAAAACAAACAAACATATAAATATATGTATATTATATATATATATATTTTTTCCAAAATGCCGCTGCTGTAGTGGCTGCTGTTGGCAGGAGCTCTGTGCTCTTGTCATCTTTTCGTGTTTCCCTCTTGTTTTCATTATATATATATATATATATATATATATATATACATATATATATATATCTTGATTGGATTATCCAGAGAATAGTGCTCGATACCGTGGAGATGATTGAGGGAACCCCTCATGAAACAGTTCTGTAGAGATGAAGTAGTCTTGTGATTTTTTCCCACACCTACATATGTATATATATATATATATATATATATATATATATATATATATATATATATATATATATATATATATATATATATATATATATATATATATATATATATATATATATATATATATATATATATACATATATATATATACATATATATATATACATATATATATATACATATATATACATACATATATATACATACATATATATACATACATATATATACATACATATATATACATATACATATATATACATATACATATATATACATATACATATATATACATACATATATATATATACATATATATATATATATATACATATATATATATATATATACATATATATATATATATATACATATATATATATATATACATATATATATATATATATACATATATATATATATATATACATATATATATATATATATATACATATATATATATATATATACATATATATACATATATATATATATATATACATATATATATATATATGTTTTTTTTTTGCCTTTTGGGACTGTGTGACAAGGGGTGGCACTGACGTGACTTCTGCGGTGCTTTTTTGTGGACTTCTGGATGTGCCTCCCGGGAGCCTTTTGGCCATGGAGACCAGCTGCTGGGTCTCTGCTGCGCCGGAGTCGGTTTGGAGAGACTGGAGGAGATGAGGGGACAGGGCTGGGGAACTAGCACTGAGCACCAGGACAGAGTCTTCGTGGTGTCTTGGCTGGGTGAGCAGGTGTCAGACACTTCGTCTCCTTGGACGTATCCTCGCTCATCCATGCGGACTGGACACTGGCCGAGAGTTGGTTGGCCGCCGAGAGTGGAGTCGGCTCTCCTGGTTGCTTTGTTGGGTCTGCTCCTGTCTCTGGCCATACTCTCTCCACCCCAGCAGACGACGGCGTGGAAAACTGCAGAGGCCACCACAGAATATATTTATTTTCCTTTTTATTCATAGCAGTATGCAGACGTGGCTGGTTGTATCAGCTCTGCTGCTTTAATGTCTTTCATGTCCTTTGTATTCTTTGATGTTTGATGTTTCCCTCTTACACACATGTGAGAGGGATGTGTGCTATGGCTTTGAGTTGTTTTTTTTGCCTTGGCCTCAGTCTGGACCCCCTCTCCAGGGGCCCAGGCTTAGACCGATTTTTTTATTTTAATCTTCTATTTTTTTCTCCCATCCCCCCCCCCCCCCCCCTTCCTATTGTGACAATACAATAGGAAGTACAAACAATAAAACATTGAATATTAGTATATGAGTATGTGAAAGTTGGACTCCTTCCTTTTTACTTCTGTGATGACCTCTTTTAAAGTGCTGTAATCCCTCAGAAATCTCAAGCAGCTAAAATGCGCCTAACTGGGAGTGGACACCGTCTTTGCTCCACAGTAAGTGTTTGCTGTCATCTAGCATTGTTTTTGTTTACTTCGTAACCAGTTCAGTTTTAGATTTGTTGTGCACAGCCTTCCCTGAGCTTCAATGCCTTTTCTTAGGGGCACTCACCTTTTTGTTTTTTTGGTTAAAGCATCAGACACCTTTTTACCTGCACGCTGCCTCCCGCTGTTTCCGACATCTACAAAGAAATTAGCTACCAGCTGCCACCTACTGATACGGTTTTTCTGCTGAGCTGTAGTCAGCACCTAGGTTCAACAACAACACATAATTTGCATACTATAATTACTGGTTTGTAAAAAAGGGACAAGCGGTAAAAAATGGATGGAATATTTATAACCCAAATAGGTGAAATCAGATAATCTTCCAAGCCACACCAGGCTGTACCTCACGTCACTATAGTGTGGCGCAGCAAAGTGGTTGAAAAACAATTAAAGCACACTCTTACACTATTAGGCGTTATGTTGTCTATCTGTGTTGGCCCTGCGATGAGGTGGTGACTTGTCCAGGGTGTACCTCACCTTCCACCCGAATGCAGCTGAAATAGGCTCTAGCACTGCCCCCCCCCCCCCCCCCTCGCAACCCCGAACGAGACAAGTGGTAGAAAATGGATGGATGGATGGGAGTGTTTAACATTTTTCCCCATCTTGCATTGAAGTATATTTAAATGGGTGCAAATATGTGTGTTGCTTGGATGTTTTTTTTTTTATAATATCCACAATGTTCAGTGAGCAAGTTATGTGTGACTGTGTGTGTTGACTTTCTGCTTTTATTTGCACCATGAGTGGGAAAGGTCAAATCAATGCTGTGCTCATTTTACTTTTAACGTAAATGTCATGGTCATTGACATGCTATTGTTGTCCAAGAGGGTGGTCAATTAACACCAGTTAAGCCAGGCCTGGGCAATTATTTTGACTCGGTGACCAAATTTAGAGAAATAAACGTGCCTGGGCCGTTATATCTATTTTAGGAACACTTATAGAAAACCTAACAATAATGTCTGATTGAATGCTAAAAACGTTATGACAGACCGCATTAAAAAATATGATGGATTTTACATTTTTCTGTGAAGGATAAAACTGAATATTGACAACACATGAACGCCACACCCCCTTTCGATCGACAAATTTTACAATCAAGTGAAATGCAAAAAAAATGCAATAAATGGTGAAATATGAACGCGAAGGGTACACAACAAGCCCACCTAAAATCTGATACATCTGATATTTGCTGAATTTCCCCCAGGGATCAATAAAGTACTTTATATTCTATTCTATACATCACTAAGCTTTAGAACTTTGTTGTGAAAATCTCTTACCGCGTCTGTGGAAACGCTTCCCGCCCACACTGCTTGGTGCCTCGTCCGAGCTGCTGTGACGTAGATCACCATAGATAGCAACTAATAAGATTATCATAGTAACTGGTATATCATCCATAAGCGCAGATTCCAAGCATTAAAATACTTTGTATATTTCAAGACTTACGGTCTTGAAAAAACATGACTGCACATGATAATGGCAGCTACACTTTCCATCTTAAAGATCTAAAAAAATGATTTGAGAATGTCCGGCGGGCCAGATTGAAAAGCTTAACAAGCAACATGTGGCCCCCGGGCCTTAATTTGCCCAATATTTCAAATTAAGCTGGAGACACATCGCAGGGCCAGATTGCAGCTGGGACTTCTCGCTCCCAGACCAAAGACGCCACTTCTGTTGTAAAGAGTTAAGTCATTAATAAACAGCACAAATGATGTACACTGTCAAATTTATTCCCATAGGTGTTCATTCATTACAATAACATATGCACAAATAAATAAAGAACAAGCACCATTGATGACCCTTGAAGACATTTTGACTTAGCTGAGACACAAAAATACTTATGTCTTTTCTACCATTTTTCATGGGTTTGAAGACCAAAAACATTTTCTAAGTTCACAAACCCCCCCTCAAATATTGTACTCCATGACCGCACGTGTGGAAACATTAATCCTGCAGGAGAAGTGCTCACTAACATTTTTTTGGGGAGAAAATCAGAGAAAAATGCTTTTTAAAATGGGAGCGAAAACAAAAGTTGATATTTTTGGGTGGTCTTTCTAAGGAATTGCTTCTTAGGGGTAGTAATCAAAGGCAAAACATCTTTCTAAAATGAATGAAATATAAATAACCACATTTTCATTTGTTGGGCCCTTTTTTTCCCAGCATGCATCGCTCGAAGGACAATTGAATGGCCGACCTTGAACATTGTTAGTTACATTCACTACTAGGATACATTCTTCACTTTCACAATAATTGGCACCTTCTAAGATGTTGGTCATCGGCACTTTTCTTCACGGACACAAAAGCACGACGTGTGTTCTGAGGGAGTCGCTTTCTGCTTGCCGCTTTCTTCTTTCGTAATATTTCAAAGACAAAAGAGTTCCCTGAAGGCACAACCAGGAAGAGACGGCTTTTCTTTTTAAGGGCAGTGTTTAGCTTCGGGTGCCACGAGTCGACATGGCTGCCAAGTCGTAAGACACGGAGGAAGTCATGTGACCAGAGAGGCACTGGAAGAGCCTGAGGAGCCCGCAGAGAGTTCCATGTTGGAGTAGAGCAGGGGTCGGCAACCTTTAACACTCAAAGAGCCATTTTGGCCTGTTTCACAAATTAATGAAGACAAAGGGAGCCGCAATCATTCTCGCGAATATCCGCTGGTGGTCACCCATGTAACAGTAATAAGGGCGTGCCATGAAGCCATTGCCTTTAACGCTTTCTACAACATGTACAGACATCTTGCAATTCCAGTCACATGTTGTATGTGGCATCCGCAGATACACGTACACGACTGCAAGGCATACTGGGTGACACAGAGTACACTGAAGGTTGTGATATAAACAACATTAACACTAACTAATATGCACCACACTGTGAACCCACACCAAACAAGAATGACAAACACATTTCTGGAGAACATCCGCACTGTAACACATTATAAACGCAACATAACAATTACCCAGAATGCTATGCATCCATGACTCTGTCAGGCTATATTATACACCCCGCTAGCACCAAAACCCGCTTCCCCCCCCTTCCGTGCGTCGGTTGAGGTGGGCAGGGGTGTATAATATAGTCAGGAGGAGTCATGGATTCAAAGGATTCTGGGAATTTGTTTTGTTACTGTGAGGATGTTCTCCCGAAATGTGTTTGTCATTCTTGTTTGGTGTGGGTTCACAGTGTGGTGCATATTAGTAAGAGTGTTAAAGTTGTTTATATCACAACTTTCAGTGTACTCTGTCACCCAGTATGCCTTGCAGTCGTGTACGTGTATCTGCGGAAGCGACATACAACATGTGACTGGACTGGCAAGATGTCTGTACATGTTGTAGAAGGCGTTAAAGGCAATGATTTCATGGCACGCCCTTATTACTGTTACATGTGTGACTACCAGCGGTTATTCGCGAGGATGGTTGCGGCTCCCATTGTCATCTTTATTTTGTGAAACGCGTCAAAATGTAGAGGGCGCTAAAAGTAAAGCCATCTTGGCACGCCCTCAATATTGTTGTCCGAGTGAAAATCGAAGAATGTTGACCCCGGGTGATGTCTGGAAGAGGCTCTCAGAACCGGAATCCCTCCATTTCCGACCCCTAGAGTAGAGGAACTTCTAGCTGCAGTGCAAGCTCCACGCTTAGGATAAAACTGCTCCTTCTACTCCACGCCTCTCTGCTGCACTCAAAATGAACGTCCATTCTTGTAACGCACACCTCGGGGTGTCCACATTGCAGAAATAACTCCTGATACGTGCTTCAGTTTGGTCGCTTGAATGAGCTCACCTTTTTGTTTGCTTACAAACCTCTTCTCTTCTTCCCAACGAAGACGTGAGTCCTTTGCCGACCCGCCTGTCAGATATCGCTGGTCCTCGTCGTCGTGGTCAGATCCCCGAGAGTAGCAAAGAAATCCTCCATTTCTTTCTCCAGGAGCTTGTTGCGGTTCTCGGCATCCTCGCGAGCGCGCTCAGAGTTCCGTAGTTTTATCTCCAGCATGCGCTGCCTCTTCTTCTCCTGCTCCAGATGCTCCAGGTGTGCACACAAGGCAGCGCTGGACTCCTCCAACCTGCTCCACACACGCACGCACGCACACGCGCACACTTTAATGTCCACATCAACAATTCTCACTGTACTTAATGACATCACATGATGACATCACAAAGACAAATATTTGTGTTATCAGTTTACAACGTCATTTCATTGTTGTCGTTCTTGTACACAAATACGTTTTGTGGAGTAATTTTTAGGGAAGTAACGATGTGAACATTTTACACAATGGTTATTGTGATCACAATGATTGTTGGAAGGTATTCTTATACTGAAACCTTTTAATTAGTGATGTGGTGGATCGATACTGAAATATCAATACCAGATCTTTAGGGTCTAACATCGATATCTCAAATCAAAATATCAATACTTTTGATACTTAAAGGCCTACTGAAATGAGATGTTCTTATTTAAACGGGGATAGCAGGTCCATTCTGTGTCATACTTGATCATTTCGCGATATTGCCATATTTTTGCTGAAAGGATTTAGTAGAGAACATCGACGATAAAGTTTGCAACTTTTGGTCGCGAATAAAAAAGCCTTGCCTGTACCGGAGGTAGCAGACGATGTGTGCGTGACGTCACCGGTTGTGGAGCTTCTCACTTCCTCACATTGTTTACAATCATGGCCACCAGCAGCAAGAGCGATTCGGACTGAGAAAGCGACAATTTCCCCATTAATTTGAGCGAGGATGAAAAATTCGTGGATGAGGAAAGTGAGAGTGAAGGACTACAAAAAAAAAAAACGAGGGCAGTGGGAGCGATTCAGATATTAGACACATTTACTAGGATAATCCTGGAAAATCCCTTATCTGCTTATTGTGTTACAAGTGTTTTAGTGTGATTATATGGTCGTACCTGAAAGTCGAAAAGGGTGTGGCCGGGCTGAGACCCCCCCCCCCCCCTCCATGGTGTAAGCATTCGACGGTTGGGGGCGGCTGGTGGGAGGAGGCAAGAGACTCCGCAGCTGCAAGACGCAAGCTCTCTGCTCATAACTACGGTAAGAGCCAACTTAATACCACCATTTTCTCACCAAAACCTGCCGGTTGACATGTGGTAGGGAACCATGTTCATTTGACCATTCTGTTCCATAGTAAAGCTTCACCGTCAACTTTCCTGAATGTAAACAAGGAAACACCGGCTGTGTTTGTGTTGCTAAAGGCAGCCGCAATACACCGCTTCCCACCTACATCTTTCTTCTTTAACGTCTCCATTATTAATTGAACAAATTGCAAAAGATTCAGCAACACAGATGTCCATAATACTGTGTAATTATGTGATTAAAGCAGACTACTTATAGCTGGGATCGGTGCTGGATCAAAATGTCCGCTAGAATTCATGACGTCACACGCACGCGTCATCATACCGCGACGTTTTCAACAGAATACTTCGCGCGAAATTTAAAAATGCAATTTAGTAAACTAAAAAGGCCGTATTGGCAGGTGTTGCAATGTTAATATTTCATCATTGATATATAATCTATCAGACTGCGTGGTCGGTAGTAGTGGGTTTTGGTAGGCCTTTAAAGTTTAGGGCCGTCCAAACTCTTTCCACCAAGGGTTGCATACTGAAAATCAAACCCCGGCCGATACTAAAGACTACGAAAAATGTGACCCGTTGCCTCCCTGCTTGGCACTCGGCATCAAGGGTTGGAATTGGGGGTTAAATCACCAAAATGATTCCCGGGCGCTGCTACCGTTGCTGCTCACTGCTCCCCTTACCTCCCAGGGGTGGAACAAGCAGATTGGTCAAATGCAGAGAGTACTTTCACCACACTTAGTGTGTGTGTGACTGGCAGTGGTACTTTAACTTTTTAACATGTATTTTTTGGAGTATAAGTCGCACCGGTCAAAAATGCATAAAAAAGAAGAAAGAAAAAAACATATAGAAGTCGCACTGGACTATAAGTCACATTTTTGGGGGGGAAATGTATTTGATAAAACCCAACACCGAGAATAGACATTTGAAAGGCAATTTAAAATAAATAAAGACTAGTGAACAACAGGCTGAATAAGTGTACGTTATATGATGTATAAATGACCAACTGAGAAGGTGCCTGGTATGTTAACGTAACATATTATGGTAAGAGTCATTCAAATAACTATAACATATAGAACATGCTATACGTTTACCAAACAATCTGTCACTGCTAATTGCTAAATCCCATGAAATCTTATACGTCTAGTCTCTAACGTGAATGAGTTAAATAATATTATTTTATATTTTACGGTAATGTGTTAATAATTTCACACATAAGTCGCTCCTGAGTATAAGTCGCACCCCCGGCCAAACTGAAAAAAACTGCGACTTATAGTCCGAAAAATACGGTATGCGGAAAGCCATATTGCTAAGAACGATATTGTCGGCTTTGTATTATTAGTGACTAAGTATTTTATTATAAATTATTTGTTAGATCCTTTCAGCGTTTTCTCATCACATAACGATTTGCTCTTTTTTTCTGACATTTTTACTGTTTTCCCATGTAAAAATAGAATAAAAAATAATAATCCGATTTTGTAACTGCATAAACTAATGTGTCAAAGTCTGCCTGTACAAAAATATTAATGTTCAATTGCATATTTAATGTTTATTGTTGTAATTTTTCAAACTAATTCACAATTTAGTATTTCATTTTTAATTAACGAAATAAACTATGCTTTATAGCTTAAGTATTGTTTAATTTTTATTTTAAGAGCTTCTAATATTTTAGATCAAACCTTTTCCACCAAGGGCTGCATACTGAAAAGACAAAAATGGAGGGGCCATTTTGATATACATATATATATATATATATATATATATATATATATGTATATATATATATATATATATATATATTTTTTTTTTTTTTTTTTTGTTAAAAAAAAAAAAAGCTAAACACACTCCGACGCCGATACTTTGTGTAAAAATACTTAATGTGTCTGCCAAAATTCAAAAATTTGTGTATTATCAAATAACATCAATCTAAAAAAAATAGCAGTAAAAATGTAAGAAAAAAAACAATTGGAATGTGATGAAAAAAAGGCTAAAATTCTTAAACAAATATTACTTACTTAGTCACCTTTAACGCAATGTTACGTCTTTAAATTAAAATATGTTTCAACAATAAAAAATAAAGATCTAAAATAAAAATAAAATATACTTAATATATGAAAAAAGTTTGGTTGGTGTTGTTAATTAACTAACTCACAAGTTAATTTGAAAAATTACAACAACCATAATAAACATTGTTAAATGTTGGCTGGCATGGCGTAGTGGGTAGAGCGGCTGTGCCAGAAACCTGAGGGTTGCAGGTCCGCTCCCCGCCTATTGACATCCAAATCGCTGCCGTTGTGTCCTTGGGCAGGAAGGACACTTCACCCTTTGCCCCCCAGTGCCGCTCACACTGGTGAATGAATGATGGTGGTCTGAGGGGCCGTAGGCGCAAATTGGCAGCCACGCTTCCGTCAGTCTACCCCAGGGCAGCTGTGGCTTACCACCACCAGGTGTGAATGAATGATGGGTTCCCTCTTCTCTGTGAGCGCTTTGAGTGTCTAATAATAGAAAAGCATGATATAAATCTAATCCATTATTATTATTATTATTGTTATTAAATGTGGATCTGAACATACATAATTTTTCACTAACAGTTAAACAATCATAATATTAATATTTTTATTTTATTCTTCGGGAAAAAGGAAAGTAAAAATGAGCAAAAACATTGGTATGTAATGAGAAAATGCTGAAAGTACTTAAGAGGGTCACGCTTACGTGTTGAGATTCAATTGTGTAAAAACTATTAAGTGGTGTATACTGAACACATGGATTGACCAAAATAAGATTCTTATTGCTCTGAGAATTATGTTGAGAAGGAGTGGGTTTAAATAAGCTTTGCTTCTCCTTTTCAGACATGTGGAAATGAAAACCCTCAACATTAGTTTGTATAGAATTGTCATGTGGTATGCATGTCCCAAATAAAATGAACTTAACTGAAAAATTTTACATTTACTTTCCAGTATGTGGCCCCTGGTGGACAGCCCTGAACTTAAGTATAAAGTGTCGATATTTTGATTTGAGAAATCAATATTAAGAGCATAAAGATCTGGTGTCCATATTCCAGTATTGCTCCGCTTATAAATAATGTCTGTCACACAAATGCTGGTGACGCCGAAGAGAAAAAACAAACCAAAAAACCTCCGCCTCTTGTGGTTACGTTATCGCACTCTGGATGTGATTCACGGTGCAGCTTTACTCGTATGTTGGCAGAGATTACGTTTGACATGGTGCACAAAAACTACTGAAGTGGAGTCAAATCAGGCATAGGCGCCGAGCACCCAAGTGGAATTGATAGCAACTTTCGATCTTAAAATATTTTTTTTAAAATGAATCTTGTTGTTGTTAATTTTGTGCTGAGTTTGTCAGTTTAACATAATCAAAACTTCACAAATCATATAGTCTATAATTAACAAAGCCTAACCAAGATTTCATGGAGCCTGATAATGAACTAATGACTCAATCTTCTTGACTTTGAACACACTGCACACCAGCGAATGAAGGCATACTTAGTCAACAGTCATACATGTCACACTAAGAGTGGCAGTGTGAACAATGCCAACACTGTCATAAACATGTGCCATATAGTGAAACCACACTAAACAATACTGTCATAAACATGTGCCATATAGTGAAACCACACTGAACAACACTGTCATAAACATGTGCCATATAGTGAAACCACACTAAACAACACTGTCATAAACTTCTGCCATATAGTGAAACCACACTAAACATCCATCTTCTTCCGCTTATCCAAAGGTCGTGTCGCGGGGGCAACAGCCTAAAGCAGGGAAACACAGATTTCCCTCTCCCCAGCCACTTCGTCTAGCTCTTCCTGGGGGATCCCGAGGCGTTCCCAGGCCAGCCGGGAGACATAGTCTTCCCAACGTGTCCTGGGTCTTTCCCGTGGCCTTCTACCGGTTGGACGTGCCCTAAACACCTCCCTAGGGAGGTGTTCGGGTGGCATCCTGACCAGATGCCCAAACTACCTCATCTGGCTCTTCTCGATGTGAAGGAGCAGCAGCTTTACTTTGAGTTCCTCCCTGATGGCAGAGCTTCTCACCCTATCTCTAAGGGAGAGCCCCGCCACCTGGCGGAGGAAACTCATTTCGGCCGCTTGTACCCGTGATCTTATCCTTTCAGTCATGACCCAAAGCGAGGATGGGAGCGTAGATCGACCGGTAAATTGAGAGCTTTGCCTTCCGGCTCGGCTCCTTCTTCACCACAACGGATCGATACAACGTCCGCATTACTGAAGACGCCGCACCGATCCGCCTGTCGATCTCACGATCCACTCTTCCCTCACTAGTGAACAAGACTCCTAGGTACTTGAACTCCTCCATTTGGGGCAGGGTCTCCTCCCCAACCCGGAGATGGCACTCCACCCTTTTCCAGGCGAGAACCATGGACTCAGACTTGGAGGTGCTGATTCTCATTCCGGTCGCTTCACACTCGGCTGCGAACCGATCCAGTGGAAGCCATCAGGACCACATCATCTGCAAAAAGCAGAGACCTAATCCTGCGGTCACCAAACCGGAACCCTTCAACGCCTTGACTGCGCCTAGAAATTCTGTCCATAAAAGTTACGAACAGAATCGGTGACAAAGTCCAACCCTCACTGGAAACGTGTCCGACTTACTGCCGGCAATGCGGCCCAAGCTCTGACACCGATCATACAGGGAGCGGACCGCCACAATAAGACACTCCGGTACCCCATACTCTCTGAGCACTTCCCACAGGACTTCCCAAGGGCCACGGTCGAATGCCTTCTCCAAGTCCACAGTAAACAACACTGTCATAAATATGTGCCATATAATGAAATCAGATTAAACAACACTGTCATAAACATGTGCCATATAGTGAAACCACACTAAACAACAATGTCATAAATATGTGCCATATAGTGAAACCACACTAAACAACACTGTCATAAACATGTGCCAAATAGTGAAACCACACTAAACAACACTGCCATAAATATGTGCCATATAGTGAAACCACACTAAACAACACTGTCATAAAGATGTGCCATATAGTGAAACCACACTAAACAACACTGTCATAAACATGTGCCATATAGTGAAACCACACTAAACAACAACGACAAACACATTTTGGAAGAATATTTGCAGCGCAACACAACATAAACACTGCAGAACAAATTCCCAGAATTCCATTGGCGTTTGTTTATTTTGGCTACACCTAACATCCACTGTGATTATAGCACGTACAATAGCGCATCACAAAATCTTGTTGTTTTTTTTTTGTTTTTTTTTACATATTATGTTTATAAACTCAGGAAATATGACCCTGGACACATGACCACTTTGAATATGACTAATGTATGATCCTGTAATGACTTGGTATCTGATCGATACCTGAATGTGTGGTATCATCCAAAACTAATGTAAAGTATCAAACAACAGAAGAATAAGTGGTTATTACATTTTAACAAAAGTGTAGAAAGAACATGTTGAAACAGAAAGTAAGCAGATATTAACAGTAAATGAACAAGTAGATGAATCATTTATTTTCTACCACTTGTCCTTAATAATGTTGACAAAATAATAGAATGATAAATGCCACAATATGTTACTGGATATGTCAGCAGCTAAATTTGGAGCCTTTGTTTGTTTCCTTACTAATAAAAGACAAGTTGTCTTGTATGTTCACTATTTTATTTAGAATAGAATATAATAGAATAGAATGTACTTCATTGATCCCTGCGAGAAATTCAATTCAAGGACTAAATTTAATGGATCTTAGGTTTTTTTTTTGTTAAAATAAAACCAATAATGACATTTTTGTGGTCCCCTTTATTTAGTAAAGTACCGACATTTTTTTGGTACCGGTACCAAAATATTGGTATGGGGACAACACTAGTACACACACAGAGCGAGCACCCACTGGTAGAAATGTAGATCGCGCCTATGAAGTCAGGTACTTACTTTTTGATCCGGGCCTCGTAGGCAGCCTTCTGTTTGTGAAGCTGGTCCTTCAGGCCGTCCACCAGACTGCCCAGCGAGACATCGGTCCCGTCCCCATCCTCAGACGTGACGATGGATGGGACTCCGGCGGCCGTGCTCACGTTGCCGTTCTCGCTGCAAGCGGCGCTGCTGCTGCAGAGCTCCATGGCCTCGCAGCTGTCCCGCTCAGAGCCGGGATCTGCGCTCACATCCCCGTCCCGTCGTCGCGCCGCCTCCCTTGGAGCGTCCGTCCAATCCGCTTTATCTGCGCTTTCACTCACGACTCCGCAGTTCTGCTCACCGTTTCCTGAGTCTGGCCCCGAGATCTCGCAGGAGGAAGTAGACCAGGGTGTGCTGGCCACACTCTGGACACTTCCCATGCTGGAGGAGGACGTGACGTTGTCATAGGTTGAAAGTCTCTGGGAGGAGCCGGTTGAGTCCCTGTCGCGTGTTGACCTTTCACCTGAGGACGTGCGCCTGTGGCCCCTCAAAGAGGACAAACCGTTCATCAGCCAGTTACTGCTTCCCCCCCCGGAGGACACGCCGCTTGGGTCCGGCACCGATCCGCTCTGCTTAGCCTGCGGCTGAGAACGAGGCGCGGAGGAGCTTTTAAAAGTGTACTTCCAAGAAGGTAAACTCTTGGCTTGTTTACTCGGACTGACCACCGTATCAGCTTTCGTCGAAGAAGAACCTAATTTCGGGACGGGGTTCGGGGTCTGCGTGGGCGTGACGGCAGCACACAGTTTAGCATCGAGTGACGAGGCGCTGCTGTCCAGTTCTTGTTCCGGGTTGGGGACGGGGCAGCTCTGCAGGTCTTCTTCAGAGATCCAGGCACCGAGGCTGCGGTTGTGGAGCTGATGTACCTGAAAGGGATGCTCCGCTTGGGGTACGTTCAGGCCCTCCTGGTCCCTCCCTGAGTACAAACGGTTGTGTTCCCTGATGAGGACCGTCATTAGGTGCTGGACTAAAGAGGTACCTGTAGAATGTGGAACACATCATCACACATGCACTGCCTTCTCCTGGTCCACAACAATGACAAACATTGCGTCATACCCTCCATGATGGTCACTGGGTCTTCCATCTTGGGTCGAAGGATATTTGGTCCGAACACTGTGGCCAGGTTCTGAACACTCATCTTGTTTTCATTACAGTGAGATTGGACTTCATCAAGGAATCTAAAAGGAAAATGATGCTATTTATTTATGAAAGTGTTGGGCCAGAGTATATATTTTATATGATTGGCAGATTTCTAATGTTTTTCTAGTGTGTGTTTTCTCTCTTCAAATAGATAACATTTTGACAGACGACCCACGAAGCCCTAATCAATAAAGCATAACATAGAGTATCCATCCATTATCTACCACATAGAGTAGTTTTTTTTTTATAAAGTAGGACTTTAGAAAACACTTAATGACTATAATGACCAACATTAAAATTCAGTAGAGTAATAGGCCTGAATATGCATTAAATGTTTGGCCACTGTAACATTGCACAAAGTTAGAACATCCATTGTCTACCTCTAGTCCCTTATGAGGTCGTGGGGGTGCTGGAGCCTATTTCAGCTACAATTGGGCGGAAGGCGGCGTACACCCTGGACAAGTCACCCACTCAACACAGGGCCAACACTGTTTGAATATTTAATTAGGTGATTCCTTGGTGTACCACTAGATGGAGCCTGTGCACAATGATTTACAGAGCATCATAATCCAGCATACATGAACACTACCTTTCAACAGTCCTCTTTGTTACAAGTTTCTAATCAAATTTCTTTTTTTTTTTTTTTTTTTTCAGTCCGGGTTAATTTTTGCCTCATCTCTCACTTAAAGCATGAGTGAAGAATGCACCATCTACCTTAAAGAGCTGAAAAGTTCAAAAGAGAAAGAGATGACACAATATTATCTGCTCACAGACGCTATCTGGTGGTTGTTTGAGCACACTGCAGCTGGTCCTGGATAGTCACACACCTTGAAGGCCTACTGAAACCCACTACTACCGACCACGCAGTCTGATAGTTTATATATCAATGATGAAATATTAACATTGCAACACATGCCAATACGGCCGGTTTAGTTTACTAAATTGCAATTTAAAATTTCCCGCGAAGTATCCTGTTGAAAACATTGCGGAATGATGACGCGTGCGCGTGACGTCGTCGGTGCTAGCAATTATGTTCTTCCAGCACCGATCACGGCTAAAAGTAGTCTGTTTTTATGGCATAATTACACAGTATTCTGGAAATCTGTGCTGCTGAATCTTTTGCAATTTGTTAAATTAATAATGGAGACTACAAAGAAGAATGCTGTTGGTGGAAAGCGGTGTATTGCAGCCGGCTGTAGGAACACAAACACAGCCGGTGTTTCTTTGTTTGTTGTGAAGCTTTAATATGGAACAGAGCGGTCACACGAACATGTTTCTCTACCACATGTCAACCAGCAGGTTTCAGTGAGAAAATTGTGGTAATAAGTCGGCTTTTACCGTAAACATGAGCGGAGCTTGTGTCGTTCCTCCTGCAGCAGCTGCGACTTTCTTGGCTCCTCCGTGGCTTCCCTCAGAGACACTGGCGGTCACCACACCCCTCCGACTTTCAGGTATGACTATATAATCTCACTAAAACACTGGTAATACAATAAGCAGATAAGGGATTTTCCAGATGTATCCTAGTAAATGTGTCTAATAACATCTGAATCGCTCCCACTGCCGTCGTCTTTTTTTTTCTTTCTTCTAGTCCTTCACTCTCACCATCCTCATCCACGAATCTTTCATCCTTGCTCAAATTAATGGGGAAATTGTCGTTTTCTCGGTCCGAATCGCTCTAGCTGCTGGTGGCCATGATTGTAAACAATGCGAGGATGTGAGGAGCTCTACAACCAGTGACGTCACGCGCACATCGTCTGCTACTTCCGGTACAGGCAAGGCTTTTTTATTAGCGACCAAAAGTTGCGAACTTTATCGTCAATGTTCTCTACTAAATCCTTTCAGCAAAAATATGGCAATATCGCGAAATGATCAAGTATGACACATAGAGTGGACTTGCTATCCCTGTTTAAATAAGAACATCTCATTTCAGTAGGCCTTTAATGCTTCAGTCACGTGCAGGATTCCCACAGGAATGAAGGCAACCATGCAACCCTACCTACTGTAAACATTTGAAAATGAGCTGATAATGATGACTGCTGTACAGTTGTATCTTGTTTTTGAAATTCCTTTTTCTGAGTCTTATTTGCAATTAATATAACCTACATTTTGCATACAGTTGAAATTCCAAAGAGTTAGATGGGAGTAAGAGTTAGATGGCAGTATTGTATAGACGACGCTGTGTTGCCTTGCTAGGGGGGAGTCTGGAGACATCAACAAGAAAAAGTATCTTAGTTAGGACCGAAATCATGGTCCCAATACGGAAAACCATTGCATCTAATAGAGAGCAAAATACTAGAGTCCGTGAACATTGCTCCAAAGTCAGGATTTTTTGTTGGGTTTAAAGTGCATACAAAAGTAAACATTGACGGGTGCAAAGGCAACAATATATGATTAGACAAGACTGCAGCTAAAGAAGGACTTCCCTATTCATCCCCGAGAAACCCGCCAGGTGAACATCTGATCTTACGAATTCCGGTGCTGACGTAAGACAACCCGCGTCCCATATGTGATCGTAGGATGAACAGATTTATTACAGTACTAAGACTATAGTGGCCATTACCAGTTAGCTTCTACAGCTGGGTTGCCCAAAATGCGGCACAGATGCCATCTGTGGTCCGTGAATCATTTGTCATCGGCCTTAGGCAGATTTAAGAAAACAAAAAATAGAGATCGCATCTGTCAAAATGAGGGTGGTCCCAAAAAGAGGGATTTTTCAAATTGACTGTCTTTTTTAAAAGTGCTCCCCCTCTGGTCAAAAATATGAAATAACAGGTGTGTTTAAAAATTTGACGTGCTCCCCCTCTGACCAACATATGTAATAACAAGTGTGTCTAAGAAATTAAAATGCGCCCTCTTTGGCCAAAATGAATAATGCAAATAAAACAAATATATATAGAGAGACATATTGTAATAACTTGAAGTAAATAGTGAATATTTAAAACCAATTACAAACAAAAAATCCCCCCCAAAAAATATTAACTAAGAGCTCACCTTTTTTATATTTGCATAGTATGTATATATTATTAATGTTATAAATACAAATCTGCATATATCTAGAAAGGGTGGTCCTAAAGAGGTAGGCATATTTCGGAGGTCACAAGAAGGTAACACATCCAAGAATGTGTGTGTGTGTGTGTATATTGTTATATGTCTATTTGATTGTCACATGCAGGTTTTTTTGGGAGGTGTTGAAATTGCCATGTAAAATCGCTAATCAGTAGCTTGTCTATGGCAAAGCTAACCTAAATTAGCATCAAGCTTTTGCATTTTACGCAAGTGTAGCTTTACTTTAGGTTTAAGCGTCTTCTATCAGGCACACTTGCTTTGTTGCAACAAATATATGGATGCACGGCACTGTTTGATTTTACGTGACATAATACCCCCGTTGTCCCAACGGAATTCGATCGGTGCCTATGTAAATAACGATTCCGAGTTACAATCCAGCTTCTAAACTTGAAGCGAGGTAAACACAGGCTAACTAGCTAAAGGCTGGACCAGGGGTGTCAACCTCATTTTAGCTCAGAGGCCACAGAGAGAAAAATATATTCCCAAGTGGGCCAGAGTGGTAAAAATATGGCATGATAACTCAAAAATAAAGACGACTTCAGATTGTTTTTTTTGTTAAAAAAAATAGACAACAATGTACAACTCATGTTTTGTTTTGTTTTAACACTTACTTGTTGCGGTTAATATTATTCTATTAGATGTTATTTTTACTTTCTGAAAAAATTATGTGATAATGTTCATTACTCAAATAGGTGAAATTCAGTCTGGCCGAGTTTTAAAATGCTCCAATCGGTGGTCATTTTTATTCCATCAGAAGATGAAATCAATAATATCAAAATCAAACTACAATAAGTTGTTAATGCAATTTACTCATTTTCCTCAACTGATGTACTGATGACGTGGTTTATTCTGTGCACATGTAGCATCATCTTCAACAAAACCTGTGAATTTGGACTCATTTCATTCATCCCACATGAAGTTCGAAATGGATAGATATTATTTCAACATATTTATGTGCACCCATAAAATGTGTCCTCAGTCATAAGTGCAACACAAAACGTACAGATTATCAAAAGCATTTTACAGGGGGGGGGGTACATGTGACAGGTCACATTATTCGCTCTCGGAGCGATGACGTCACAACGTGACGTCACCTAGGTAGTCAATCTGCCATTTCCTCAAACACATTACAAACATAGAGTCAAATCAGCTCTGTTATTTTCCGTTTTTTTGACTGTTTTCTGTACCTTGGATACATCATGCCTCGTTGGTGTGTTGTCGGAGGGTGTAACAACACGATCAGGGACGGATTCAAGTTGATTTATGTGGAGTGTGCATCGATTAGCACGGCATGCTAATCGATGCTAACATGCTATTTAGGCTAGCTGTATGTACATACTGCTCGTTATGCCTCATTTGTAGCTATATTTGCATCCAGCCTTTCCCTCCACCCACATTTAATGCCAAACAAACACATACCAATCGACGGATTTAAGTTGCACCAGTGTCAAAAGATCCAAAAGTCTCTCGTTTGCACATTTCACCGGCGATGCTACGACAGACATGGCACAGAGATGTATGGATACCCTGCGACACTCAAAGCAGATGCATTTCCAACGATAAAGTCAACGAAATCACAAAGGTGAGTTTTGTTGATGTTAATGACTTATGTGCTAATCAGACATATTTGGTCGCGGCATGACTGCCAGCTAATCGATGCTAAAATGCTATTTAGGCTGGCTGTATGTACATTTGTAGCAATATTTGCATCCAGCCTTTCACTCCACCCACATTTAATGCCAAACAAACACTTACCAATCGACGGATTTAAGTTGCTCCTGCACTTTTTGCCGGCGATGCTACGACAGACATGGCACAGAGATGTATGTATACTCTGCGACACTCAAAGCAGATGCATTTCCAACGATAAAGTCAACGAAATCACAAAGGTGAGTTTTGTTGATGTTAATGACTTATGTGCTAATCAGACATATTTGGTCGCGGCATGACTGCCAGCTAATCGATGCTAAAATGCTATTTAAGCTAGCTGTATGTACATTTGTAGCAATATTTGCATCCAGCCTTTCACTCCATCCACATTTAATGCAAACAAACACTTACCAATCGACGGATTTTAGTTGCTCCTGCACATTTTACTGGCGATGCTACGACAGACATGGCACATAGATGTATGGATACCCTACGACACTCAATCGTTGGTTGGAAGGCGATCGCCGAATAGCTTCAATAGCTATTCGCTCAATAGCTTCAGTTTCTTCTTCAATTTTGTTTTCGCTATCTGCCTCCATACTCCAACCATCCGTTTCAATACATGCGTAATCTGTTGAATCGCTTAAGCCGCTGAAATCCGAGTCTGATTCCGAGCTAATGTCGCTATATCTTGCTGTGCCATCCGCCATGTTGGCATCACTAAATGACGTCACAGGAAAATGGACGATGGATTTAAAGATAGCGAAAATCAGGCACTTTAAAGCCTTTTTTCGGGATATTCCATGATGGGTAAAATTTTGAAAAAAAACTTCTAAAAATAAAATAAACCGCTGGGAACTGATTTTTATTGGTTTTAACCCTTCTGAAATTGTGATAATGTTCCCCTTTAACATGCAGTTGCAATTCCAAAGGGTTAGATGGCAGTAGTGTATAGACTACCCTGTGTTACGTAGCTCCGCCCCCTCTGAAGTCATGTTTTCACGGTAGGGGATACAAAGACGTCCAATATCAGGTTTTTTTCATTCAAAAATTTCAGTTCATATTTATAAATAGCAAACTCATCTCACCGGCCGAATAAAACCTGTTCGCTTGATCCAGCTCGCAGTCTGCGCATTTGACACCCCTGAGCTACACCAGTGGTTCTCGAATGGGGGTACTTGAAGGTATGCCAAGGGGTGCGTGAGATTTTTTCAAATATTCTAAAAATAGCAACATTTCAAAAATCCTTTATAAATATATTTATTGAATGATACTTCAACAAAATATGAATGTAAATTTATAAACTGTGAAAAGAAATACAACAATGAAATATTCAGTGTTGACAGCTAGATTTTTTGTGGACATGTTCCATAAATATTGATGTTAAAAATGTCTTTTTTTGTGAAGAAATGTTTAGAATTAAGTTCATGAATCCAGATGGATCTCTATTACAATCCACAAAGAGGGCACTTTAAGTTGATGATTACTTCTATGTGTAGAAATCTTTATTTATAATTGAATCACTTGTTTATTTTTCAACAAGTTTTTAGTTATTTGTATATCTTTTTTTCCAAATAGGTCAAGAAAGACCACTACAAATGAGCAATATTTTGCACTGTCATACAATTTAATGAATCAGTAACTGATGACCCAGTGCTGTATTTTACTTCTTTATCTCTTTTTTTCAACCAAAAAAGATTTGCTCTGATTAGGGGGTACTTGAACTAAAGCAATTTTCACAGGGGGTACATCACTGAAAAAAGGTTGAGAACCACTAGGCTAGACGGCGACTCAGATTCCATTTGTTCCATTGATCATGTTTCATTATTATTCCTGTTAATATATTAGAATTCAATGTGACCTATAGTGGGATTGTACTGTACATGCACTATATAGCTAATGATGGAATATTCACATTGTCTGCAAACAAACTTGACAAAAAAAACGATGAACTTACTTGCATATGTACTTGAGGAGATTGTAGTTCGGCAGAGGTAGTGTGTAAACTTGCTTTCCAAGCTCCTGAACCCCCTGAGGAGAAGCACAAGCGCAGCGCTTTTAGACCGAAAGCAGCACCTCTAAGGACAATGCACCGTTTACATGCCTCCTCCTCATCTTTGGCCAAAAGCTGTGCGCATGTTAGAAAGTCTTCATATTTGCAGAAGGGAATGACAGGTTCAGGCAGCTCTCGCAGGTACAATTTCATCAAAGACGCCACCGTGTGAACGTCCGTGTTACTGCAAAGAGAAATGAAAAAGGATATCCTGTACTGTATGTCTGATATTAAAGGCCTACTGAAACCTACAACTACCCACCACGCAGTCTGATAGTTTATATATCAATGATGAAATATTAACATTGCAACACAAGCCAATACGGTCTTTTTAGTTTACTAAATTACAATTTTAAATTTCCTGGGAGTTTCGTCTTGAAAACGTCATGTAATGATGACGTGTGCGCAAGACGTCACAGGTTTTAGGAAGTATGAGCGCTACGCGCACACACAGCTAAATGTCGACTGCTTTAACGGCATAATTACACAGTATTTTGGAGAACTGTGTTGCTGAATCTTTTGCAATTTGTTCAATTAATATTGGAGAAGTCAAAGTAGAAAGACGGAGTTGGGAAGCTTTAGCCTTTAGCCAACCAAACACACGGTGATTCCTTGTTTAAAATTCACGGAGTTGAAACTTTAGTATGGATCACAGCGGACATGGATCCCGACCACTTGTCAACCAGCAGGTTTTGGTGAGAAAATTGTGGTTAAAAAGTCACTTCTTACCGGAGATCAGCTGAGTTGCGCATCCCGTACAGCTGCTGTCGACTTCCCCGAGACACTGTGCGTCAACACCCGGCCGTGGACGTAAACTTCCGACTATCAGGTACTGTTAAACTCACTAAAACACTAGCAACACAATAGAAAGATAAGGGATTTCCCAGAATTATCCTAGTAAATGTGTCTAAAAACATATGAATCCGTCTCAATGCAGCGCGATTGCAATCGCGTTTTTTTTCTTTTTGTTTTTCTAGTCCGGCGCTATCAATATCCTCAAACACGAATCTTTCATCCTCGCTCAAATTAATGGGGGAATTCTAGTTTTCTCGGTCCAAATAGCACTTTTTGTTGGAGGCTCCCATTAAAAACAACGTGAATATGTGAGGAGCCCTCAACATGTTACGTTAACGTTTGCGACTTCAGGTAGAGGCAGGGCTTTTCTCCAGTTGCAAACTTTATCGTGGATGTTCTCTACTAAATCCTTTCAGCAAAAATATGGCAATATCGCGAAATGATCAAGTATGACACATAGAATGGACCTGCTATCCCCGTTTAGAAAATCTCATTTCAGTAGGCCTTTAACGATCAGTTTGCTTTGTGTGTGTTCAACCTGTTGAGGGGTTTCACCTGTCAAAAAGGGGCTTGTCGCCACAGTCGAAAGCCTCCTGCAGCTCTTTGACCAGGTTGGCCTGCCCCGGCATTCGGAAAAGACCCTCCTCATCCAAGCCCCTCTCCCTGATGAAGTCCACGCACTGCTCCACCAGCAGGGGGGCCAGCCGAGGGCCCAACTTCTTCTCATACAGCACCGTGTCCTCTAATCGCTGGCCAAATATCCCTGCGGAAACGAGACTTTGGCGTTCATCATTCAAGTGCTGCTTTGCTTTCATCCATTAAAAAAGGTATGTTGTTATTTAGGGACGGCGTGGCGCAGTGGGATAGTGGCCGTGCGCAACCCGAGGGTCCCTGGTTCAAATCCCACCTAGTACCAACCTCGTCACGTCCACTGTGTCCTGAGCAAGACACTTCACCCTTGCTCCTGATGGGTGCTGGTTGGCGCCTTGCATGGCAGCTCCCTCCATCAGTGTGTGAATGTGTGTGTGAATGGGTAAATGTGGAAGTAGTGTCAAAGCGCTTTGAGTACCTTGAAGGTAGAAAAGCGCTATACAAGTACAACCCATTTATTTATTTATCATTTACAGTACATCGGATTTATGTTCAAGCATTACAAGACGGTGGATGTTATTGTACTCACAACCTGTTCCAAATTTAAGGGGACCGGCATTACACGCACAAGCACAAAGGAAGTAACAACTACAAACACGGTGCTTCCGGAAAGTATTCACATTACTCCACTTTTTAAAAAAAAAATCTTCTCATGTTCCAACTTTATTCTAAAATGTAATTAATAAATGTTTGTCCTTATAATTCTACACACAATATACCGTAATGACAATGTGAAACTTTTTTTTTTAAATTAAATATATTAAACAAAACAAAAAAACGTATGTACATAAGTATTCACAGCGTTTGCTCAATATTTTGTTGATGCACATGTGGCAGCAATTACAGCCACAAACTTGGAACACCTATCTTTGGGCAGTTTCGCACTTTCCTCTTTGCAGCACCTCAGGTTGAATGAGAAGTGTTGAATTTTATGCAGGATGTCTCTGTAATTTTCTGCATTCATCTTTCCCTCTATCCTGACCAATATCCCAAAACTGCCGCGAAAACCATCCCCACAGCATGAAACTGCCACCACCATGCTTCACTGTAAGAATGTTCTTGTCCTGATGAGTTGTGCCTGGTTTCCACCAAACATGATGCCTGGCATTCATGCCGAAGATTTAAATTTTTGTCTCATCACACCAGTGAAGTTAGCTTCTCTTTCAGGTACATTTTGGCAAACTTTATAACAAAGAAGTGGCTTCCATCCGGCCACTCCACCATACAGGTCTGATTGGTGGATTGCTGCAGAGATGATAGTCTTTCTGGAAGGTTTTTCACTCTCCACAGAGAAATGCAGTAGCTCTTAAAAAGTGACCATCAGGTACTTGTTCACCTCCCTGACTAGACTGAGATGAATGCAGCAATGTACAGAGACATCCGAGATGAAAAGCCACGCTTCGCATCCAGCCTGATGGAGCTTTAGAGGTGCTACACGAGGACTTGGTGAAACTGTCCAAAGATCAGTGTCAAGCTTGTGGAAAGTGGAATTATTTACCATTCTTGCTTGATGTACAGCTTAAGTCGTTCAACAGTCCGGGGTCTCCGCTGTTGTATTTTATGTTTCATAATGCGCCACACATTTTCGATGGGAGACAAGTCTGGACTGCAGGCGGGCCAGGAAAGTACCCGCACTCTTTTACTACGATGCCACGCTAATGCAACACGTGGCTTGGCACTGTTTTTCTGAAATAAGCAGTGGCGTCCATGATAACGTTGCTTGGATGACAACATATGTTGCTCCAAAACCTGTATGGACCATTCAGCATTAATGGTGCCTTCACAGATGTGTAAGTTACCCATGCCATGGGCACTAATACACCCCCATACCATCACAGATGCTGGCTTTTGAACTTTGCGCCTATAACAATCCTGATGGTTATTTTCCTCTTTGTTCCGGAGGACACCACGTCCACAGTTTTCAAATATAATTTGAAATGTGGACTCGTCAGACCACAGAACACTTTTCCACTTTTCATCAGTCCATCTTAGATAAGCTCAGGCCCAGCGAAGCCAGCGGCGTTGCTGGGTGTTGTTGATAAATGGCTTTCGCTTTGCACAGTAGCTTTAACTTGCACTTACAGATGTAGCGACCAACTGTAGTTACTGACAGTGTTTTTTTGAAGTGTTCCTGAGCCCATGTGGGGATATCCTTTACACACTGATGTCGGTTTTTGATGCAGTACCGCCTGAGGGGATCAAAGGTAGGTAATATCGCTTAAGTGCAGTGATTTCTCCAGATTCTCTGAAACTTTTGATGATTTTACGGACCGTAGATGGTAAAATCCCTAAATTCCTTGCAATAGCTCGTTGAGAAATGTTGTTCTACAACTGTTCGACAATGGTAAAATCCCTAAATGCCTTGCAATAGCTCGTTGAGAAATGTTATTCTACAACTGTTCGACAATTTGCTTACAAATTGGTGACCCTCTCCCCATCCTTGATTGTGAATTACTTAGCATTTCATGGAAGCTGCTTTTGTACCCAATCATGGCACCCACCTGTTCCCAATTAACCTGCACACCTGTGGGATGTTCCAAATAAGTGTTTGATGAGCATTCCTCAACTTTATCAGTATTTATTGCCACCTATCCCAACTTCTTTGTCACGTGTTGCTAGCGTCAAATTCTAAAGTTAATGATTATTTGCAAAAAAAAAATGTTTATCAGTTTGAACATCAAATATGTTGTCTTTGTAGCATATTCAACTGAATATGGGTTGAAAATGATTTGCAAATCATTGTATTCCGTTTATATTTACATCCAACACAACTGATATGAAAACGGGGTTTGTATTTGTATCCGACCAAAGCTCTTAAAAACATAATTTTTTCTCAAAGAGGTTTCAATATCATCTCCACATGGTTTACCTGAGGGAGGAAACACATCAGTTACCTGTTGCCCGTCTGCAGCAGCCACCTGTGGCCGACAGCTGACAATAATCACAATGGTTGACAGGACAAGGGCTGCACAGCAGCAGCGAGTGACTCTCATGTGTCCCAAAGCCACATTTGACCAACTTAATCCCCAAGGGTTCAAGCATTGGAGTGTGCTGATGTACGGGTAGTCGCTAATGCATCAAATGGCCTGCAGCAGAAAGTAGTCTGGGGTCCTGCTGACAGACGGAGGGGCAGCTGACGACACTCGGGGAATGTGTGCAGACATTTCGGTGGGGAGGGCGGGAGCAGAGTGTCGCTGGTAAAGATGCCTGCACTTACAACTCAGAGACTCCCAGGGAGTCTGCTCTAAGATATAACTAACCAACATTAAGTTTGGCATCCTTTACAATAATTAAGTCTACCACTTATCTTATTCAGGGTTAATGTGTGCTTGAGCCTATCCCAGCTGTGATTGTGCGAGAGGTGGACCACTGGTCAATATAGACCAGTGTTTTTCAACCTTTTTTGAGCCAAGGCACATTTTTGCGTTAAAAAGGTCCGGAGGCACACCACCAGCAGAAATCATTAAAAAAATGAAACTCAGTTGATAGTAAAAAATTGTTGTTGCAATTGTTGGATATGACTTTAAAGCACTGCGATGAGGTGGAGACTTGTCCAGGGTGTACTCCGCCTTCCGCCTGATTGTAGCTGATATAGGCACCAGCGAACCCCGCGACCCCAAAAGGAATAAGCAGTAGAAAATGGATGGATGGATGGATGGACTTTAAACCATAACCAACGATGCATCACTATAGCTCTTGTCTCAAAGTATGTGTACTGTAGGTACATGGGGCGGTATAGCTCGGTTGGTAGAGCGGCCTTGCCAGCAACTTGAGGGTTGCCGGTTCGATCCCCGCTTCCGCCATCCTAGTCACGGCCGTTGTGTCCTTGGGCAAGGCACTTTACCCATCTGCTCCCAGTGCCACCCACACTGGTTTAAATGTAAAAATTAGATATTGGGTTTCACTACGTAAAGCGCTTTGAGTCACTAGAGAAAAAGCGCTATATACATATAATTCACTTCACTTCACACCTACGCTCCCACATATAGACACACATTCAGTACATACCTACATACTCCAAGTGTGTCCATCTACACACACATTCACAGTACAAACATTCACATACTGTACATATACATTTACTGTACAAACATTCTTATACATATTCTGTTCATATATAAGTACATATACATACATACACTCATGCACATAATCATGTTTCATCAAACATATATCAACGTTGTTGCCCTAGGGTAAACTGGGTAACAAGGCATATTGACAAAGCTTAAACCATTGTTACTATAACAATCTACAAGATTAATATAGGTTGCCTCTCTCTCTTCCCCTCCATCTTTCAATATTCCTTTTTTATTTATTTATTATTATTTCATTTTTTTTTGTTATTATCTCTCTAGCTATCATTATGTATACGTATTGTTGCATTTGAACAACTGTATTGTTGAAAATAGAGGTAAACTATTGGTATTGTTGATGATCAATAGCGCTTTTTCTATTGGTCCTAGTATTGCTCCAGTTTTGGTGTAAAAATGATCATTGTCATTAAATAAATAAATGATAAATGGGTTGTACTTGTATAGCGCTTTTCTACCTTCAAGGTACTCAAAGCGCTTCGACACTACTTCCACATTTACCCATTGACACACACATTCACACACTGATGGAGGGAGCTGCCATGCAAGGCGCTAACCAGCACCCATCAGGAGCAAGGGTGAAGTGTCTTGCTCAGGACACAACGGACGTGACGAGGTTGGTAATAGGTGGGGATTGAACCAGGGACCCTCGGGTTGCGCACGGCCACTCTTCCACTGCGCCACGCCGTCCCTATTATTATTCATTTCACAAACTGCTTATTTGCTATCACTTTTACGATCATATTTGTACATATCGTATGTGCTGGTGTTGTTCTATTGTTGTTGTTGTTTTTGTTGGTATTGTTGTGTTTGCTGTTGTTGTGTTTGTCTCTCCGTCTAATCCCTCTCTTATCCCCACAATTTATCCCTCTGTCTTCCTATTTTTCTCTTTCTATCCCCTCCTGCTCCGGCCTGGCTGCACCAAATGATAATATAAATACATTTAATAAAGTCAAATTCAAATAAGGCAACAAGAGAAGTATCCTACACTTCTCTTTTGTAAAGTAAATCTGAACATCCGATATGGGCATCCACAACTATATGATTTGCCTGAGAAGCTGGACAGGACAAAAAAACCAAACAAAAAAAAAGTATGTGTACTGTGACGACCTGTCACATCACGCCCTGACTTATTAGGAGTATTTTGCTGTTTTCCTGTGTGTAGTGTTTTAGTTCTTGTGTTGCGCTCCTATTTTGGTGGCCTTTTCTCTTTTTCCTGTATTTTCCTGTAGCAGTTTCACGTCTTCCTTTGAGCGATACTTCCCGCATTTACTTTGTTTTAGTAATCAACAATATTTCAGTTGTTTTTATCCTTCTTTGTGGGGACATTGTTGATTGTCATGTCATGTTCGGATGTACATTGTGGACGCTGTCTTTGCTCTACAGTAAGTCTTTGCTGTCGTCCAGCATTCTGTTTTTGTTTACTTTGTAGCCAGTTCAGGTTTAGTTTCGTTCTGCATAGCCTTCCCTAAGCTTCAATGCCTTTTCTTAGGGCCACTCACCTTTTGTTTATTTTCGGTTTAAGCATTAGTCACCTTTTTTCCTGCACATTGCTTCCCGCTGTTTCCGATATCTACAAAGCAATTAGCTACCAGCTGCCACCTACTGATATGGACACAATTTTACTCTGCCGAGGTCTAGACAACACCGACACTCAACAACACATCATTTGCAGACTATAATTACTGGTTTGCAAAAAATATTTTAACTAAAATAGGTGAAATTAGATCATCTCCCACGGCACACCAGACTGTATCTCACGGCACACTAGCACAGTGGTTGAAAAACACTGTTATAGAAAAGCGTTCATACCCATGGGAAATACGACTACAGTTAAATATAATACAGTTTGACTATTTTTTTTTATATTTAGGAGCCATGTACTGGAATAAGTACAATGCTTGAGCCTATCTGCCCCAGTTTAGGATCAACCATAATGTTTCAAACACTTGACAAACCATGCATTACTTAGTGCAGTGGTACACCTAAGAATCACTTAATTAAATATTCAAACACAGTGTTACTGTTTAAACGGTGTATAATGTCACAGTGGCCAAAGCTATTAAATATACTTGTTAAAAAGTCATGAATACTTTGGCCTACAACTGTATTTTAATGTAGGTCATTATGGTGGTACCTGGAGAGCCAAAGTGTTTTCTTGGCGAAAAAGGTTTGAGAACCGCTGACTTGCTGTGTTCTTATCCGACATGTAACCCAGCACCTTGCTGTTCAGCTGCACCAACTGTTCGAGTTGACTCTCAGTTTGCTTTTATTTCTGGAATGCTGTCAAGTGCACATGTAGGACAGCGAGACGAGAAGGACAATTTGCAGACTCGACGCAAAGACACGTCAACATTGGTAAAGAATTAAAAGGTTTGTTATCTTGGAGAAATTAATTTTTGGTGTCTTTGCTTTGGCGTGAGGCAAAACGACAGGAAGAGAATTATAAATCCATTTTGTACACAATTTTGGCCAACAACGATTAATCAATTAAAACTGATTAATTTTATTGTATTCTGTTGCTTCCATTAATTATTTAATGAGTGTAATAGGGCTCTACCGATTATTTTAGTCGTCTATCATTTCGTTTGTTGCATTAATAAAAAAAAATGGCTAAAACACACTTTATAACCAAAATCTATATTTTGGGGAAAATTGTTGAAATAAACAAACCTTTTTAGGATGTTAGAAACTTTTGCTTCTTCCTACTCCTTTTCGGACACACTTTTTCTTCATGTACTTCTAATATTTTTTTTTCACATGACCATATTATATTGGTGTTGCTATATTTGTTATTTTTTTATGTTAATAAAGATAAAAATAACAAAATGAAATAACCTTAACTATTTTGTTCCTAATAAATGCACATCATCAGCATTGAAATTGCACTTTTAGGCCAAAGGTTTGGACACACTTCTCATTTAATGTGTTTTCTTTATTTTCATGACTATTTACATTGTAGATCAGGGGTGTCAAACTCAAATACAGAGTGGGCCAAAAATTAAAACTAAACAAAGCCGCGGGCCAAAGTTGAACAAATTAACCTTTTAATAGGGACCCAAACAAGTTTTGCTATGAATATTGAACAAGCAAGGCTTAAATAGGGCAGCATGGTGTAACAGGGGTTTGTGCATCTGCCTCACAATACGAAGGTCCTGAGTAATCCTGAGTTCAATCCCGGGCTCAGGATCTTTCTGTGTGGAGTTTGCATGTTCTCCTCGTGACTGCGTGGGTTCCCTCCGGGTACTCGGGCTTCCTCTCATACAACAGGCAGAGCTTATATAACGTAATAGTGCAAAATCAACTTTCAAAAAACAAACGAAAAAACATCAGTGCTATATTAAATAAAATTTTATTTAAAAAATGAATGCCTCTTTTCTATTTGCAGCCTTCTGAGGTAAATATCAACATTAACTTTTTCTACAGGCTAATAAATTCGAAAATAAAATAAAAATGAGGTGGGCAAGGTTTGGTGGTAGCGGGGTGTGTATATTGTAGCGTTCCGGAAGAGTTAGTGCTGCAAGGGGTTCTGGGTATTTGTTCTGTTGTTTTACGGTGTGGGTGTTCTCCCGAAATGTGTTTTGTCATTCTTTTTTGGCGTGGGTTCACAGTGTGGCGCATATTTGTAACAATGTTAAAGTTGTTTATACGGCCACCCTCAGTGTGACCTGTATGGCTGTTGACCAAGTATGTGTGTGTGAAAGCCGCATATATTATGTGATTTGGCCAGCACGCTGTTTATATGCAGGAAAAGAGGACGTGACGACATGTTGTAGAGGACGCTAAATTCAGTGCCCTTAAGGCACGCTCCCAATATTGTTGTCCGGGTGGAAATCGCGAGAATGGTTGCCAAGGGAGATTTTCGGGAAGGGCACTAAACTTCGGGAGTCTCCCGGGAAAATCGGGAGGGTTGGCAAGTATGAGTATTAGCGGTGAATATGGTGTTACCTGCGGGCCAGCTCTAATGTTAATTTGATATTGCCTCAAGGGCCAAATGAAATTAAACGGCGTTTGGCCCGCGTGCCAGAGTTTTACACCCATGTTGTAGATTGTCACTGAAGGCATCACAACTATGACTGAACACATGCGGAGTTATGTACTCAACAAAAAAAGATGAAATAACTGAAAACCTGTTTTATAGTCTAGTTTCTTCAAAATAGCCACATTTTACTCTGATTACTGTTTTGCACACTCTTGGCATTCTCTCGATGAGCTTCAAGAGGTAGTCACCTGAAAGGGTTTTCACTTCACAGGTGTCATATTTTTGATGCCTTCAGTGACAACAATCATGAAAATAAAGAAAATGCAATGAAATGAGAAGGCGTGTCCAAAATGTACTGTATGTATAATAATACATACAGTACATTAATATATGTATAATATGTACATTTAATAAATGTTTTAGTTACACTCATTAAACAATTCATCAAAACATAACACAAATTGAAGCTTTTCTCTAATCAAATTAATTAATTAATTGTTCTGGATCTAAAGATTAACTAATAAAAATGATAGCATCCAGGCTGCATAGGTGCCAGAAACTTTAAAAATGCAGACAGTATCGGTATGGCGGCTACAATATAGCGCACATATGAGTGCTGCCGTTTTTTTTAATCAGTTTTTATAAATGCACACATTTCAAAGTTGATGATGTGCATTGATTAGAACAAAAAATATAGGTTATGTCAAGCAGAAAAATATTTTTAACTACTTCCCAAAAATACGCATTTAGGCTATAAAGTGAGTTTTATTCAATTAGTTAACTGATCGAATAAACTGATGGATAATTAAAATTGATAGCTGTAGCCCTAAAGAAGTATGTTTTGTTCCCCTACTTAAAAACAGCAAAGTTAAAATGGTTCTACATTTCAATCTATTTTCAATACTTTCCTTTCCAAACAAACTTTCCGTTGGAGCTTTACTTTTACCTCCACCAAACGGCGCCCAGATGACCCGTCGTATGGCCTTGACCCAGTCATCCATGTCTGTCTGGGAGTTGGCCATGAGCAGGAAGGACTCATGGCTGATTGGTGCACGGTCCTTGTCTCCTGCTCCACCTGTGGGAACAGACAGATGGGTTGGATGATGATTGAATAATGCGCGGGCCACTTGTGTCACATGTTGTACATGAAACAAACTAAAAAACAATACAAAGTAGGCCGATGTATGCCCATCCATCCATCCATTAATTTTCTACCGCCTATTCCCTTTTGGGGTCGCTGGTGCCTATCTCAGCTATAATCAGGCGGAAGGCGGCGTACACTCTGGACAAGTCGCCACCTCATCGCAGCCGATGTTTGCCAATACTTGAATTGGTAAAAAAGTAAATTAGATATATTTATGATTATTTTCATGAAGATTTTTTGTATTTATAATTGTATTCAGTTAGTTGTCGATGTATGCATCTGTAAAGCACTTTGCCTCTGAATTGTGCTCAAAAACAAACTTGTCTTTCCTCATCTAATCCCTTTGAGATATTAAATTAATACATCCATCCATTTCCTACCGCTTATTCCCTTTGGGGTCGCGGGGGGCGCTGGTGCCTATCTCAGCTACAATCGAGCGGAAGGCGGTGTACACCCTGGACAAGTCGCCACCTCATCGCAGGGCCAGATATTACATTTAGTTTTACAATTACGTTTGAAGTTGTTTTTGGTTTTCAGGCTCTATTTTTGGAGGGAGTTAGAATAGTTGCATTTTTCATGTTCCTATCTGGGACATGTTTGTGTTTCGAAATTGACGCGAGTCGCACTTTGGACATCCGTGCTTCAGAGCCAACAATTCAATATAAGTATTATTTAAATGCATTGCTACTGTTTGTTAATGTACAAAAATATTGTAGAAATGTTGTCTAATTAAGCAATTTTAAAGTGTAACATTATAGTAGTGCAGGGGTGTCAAACGTACGGAATGAGTTTGCTAGGTATAAAAATCACCCAAAATTTTTGAATGAAATAAACCACTGTTCTAAATGTGTTCACTAGATGTCGCAATAGCAATTATTTGTATTTTTGTAGATTATGTACATATGTCGAAAAAATAAACCACATGATGTTAGTGCACCAGTTGAGGAAAATGAGCAAACTACCGTATTTTTCGGACTATAAGTCGCAGTTTTTATACTCAGGAGCGACTTATGTGTGAAATTATTAACACATTACCGTAAAATATCAAATAATATTATTTAGCTCATTCACGTAAGAGACTAGACGTATAAGATTTCATGGGATTTAGCAATTAGGAGGGACAGATTGTTTGTTAAACGTATAGCATGTTCTATATGTTATCGTTATTTGAGTGACTCTTACCATAATATGTTACGTTAACATACCAGGCACCTTCTCAGTTGGTTATTTATGCGTCATATAACGTACACTTATTCAGCCTGTTGTTCACTATTCTTTATTCATTTTAAATTTCCTTGCAAATGTCTATTCTTGATGTTGGGTTTTATCAAATAAATTCCCCAAAAATGTGACTTATACTCCAGTGCGACTTATATATGTTTTTTTCCCTACTTTATTATGCATTTTCGGCAGGATCGACTTATACTCCGGAGCGACTTATACTCCGAAAAATACGGTACATAAATAGCACCCTGTAATTTGATTTAGATTTTTTTTTTTTATCTTGATAGATTGAAAATTACCACCAATGAGTTGACTTATGAACATTATCACATAATTTTTTCAGAAAGTATAAATAACAACAAATAAAGATAGAATACTATTAACCGCAACATGTTAGTGTAAAAAAAACAAAAACAAAAACAAAAACATGATGATTTTTACAATTTCAGAATGTGCTTGTTGTATTTTTAAACAAAGAAAACAATCTGAAGTTGTCTTTATTTTCAAGTTATGGTGCCATGAGTTTACCAGTCTGGCCCACTTGGGGGTAGATTTTTGTCCATGTGGCCCCCCATCTAAAATGAGTTTGAAACCCTGGTAGTAGTGGGACAATAAAACTCCCATAAAATCAATGTGCTATAAATGTTTCTTACCACTAGAAGGCACAGTTGCCTTACTAGAGGGTAATACAAACAACCATTTATGTCGGACAGCATTGAGCAGACCCTTTTACATAAATACGAGAGTAGAAAATCTACAAAACTGACAAACAGACCAATCCATTCTGTTTTGTGTGTTTTTACCATGAATTGATTAAAGGGGAACATTATCACCAGACCTAAGTAAGCGTCAATATATACCTTGATGTTGCAGAAAAAAGACCATATGTTTTTTAACCGATTTCCGAACTCTAAAAGGGTGAATTTGGCGATTTAAACGCCTTTCAATTGTTCGCTGTCGGAGCAATGACCTTTCACCCGTGACGTCACAATGGGAAGCAATCCACCATTTTCAACACATTACACACGCAAGTCAAATTAGCTCTGTTATTTTCCGTTTTTTCGACTGTTTTCCGAACCTTGGAGACATCATGCCTCGTCGGTGTGTTGTCGGAGGGTGTAACAACACGATCAGGGACGGATTCAAGTTGATTTACGTGGAGTGTGCATCGATTAGCACGGCATGCTAATCGATGCTAACATGCTATTTGGGCTAGCTGTATGTACATATTGCATCGTTATGCCTCATTTGTAGCTATATTTGCATCCAGCCTTTCCCTCCACCCACATTTAATGCCAAACAAATACATACCAATCAAAGGATTTAAGTTGCATCAGTGTCAAAAGATGCGAAAGTCCCTCGTTTGGTCTGCACATTTTACCGGCGATGCTATGACAGACATGGCACAGAGATGTGTGGATATCCTGCGACACTCAAAGCAGATGCATTTCCAACGATAAGGTCAACGAAATCACAAAGGTGAGTTTTGTTGATGTTATTGACTTAAATGCTAATCAGACATATTAGCTAATAGATGCTAACATGCTATTTAGGCTAGCTGTATGTACATTTGTAGCTATATTTGTATCCAGGCTTTCCCTCCACCCACATTTAATGCCAAACAAACACTTACCAATCGACAGATTTAAGTTGCTCCAGTGGTCAAAAGATGCAATCATTGGCTCAATAGCTTCAGTTTCTTCTTCAATTTCGTTTTCGCTATCTGCCTCCACACTCCAACCATCCGTTTCAATACATGCGTAATCTGTTGAATCGCTTAAGCCGCTGAAATCCGAGTCTGAATCCGAGCTAATGTCACGATATCTCGCTGTGCTATCCGCCATGTTTGTTTGTATTGGCGTCACTATGTGACGTCACAGGAAAATGGACGGTGGATTTACAGATATCGAAAATCAGGCACTTTAAAGCCTTTTTTCGGTATATTCCATGATGGGTAAAATTTTGAAAAAACTTCGAAAAATAAAATAAGCCACTGGGAACTGATTTTTATTGGTTTTAACCCTTCTGAAATTGTGATAATGTTCCCCTTTAACGTGGACCCCGACTTAAACAAGTTGAAAAACTTATTCGGGTGTTACCATTTAGTGGTCAATTGTACGGAATATGTACTGTACTTTGCAATCTACTAATAAAAGTCTCAATCAATTAATCAATTGTACAGCTTTTTGTCGAAAAGTGCATTTTAATTGTATTTGTGGGCGTCATTTAGCTGTGAGATGGGGAGTCCAAATATAAACAGTGGTGCCATAAAGTGAGAGGCCCTTGTCACCCAGCTTTGCAAAGTCACACCATCATGATGAACACTATGTGGTCAGGCCCTCGGATGTGCACTTGAAATAATGGTCTAATATATCCCTTCAACAGAGCACAAAGAATCCATACAGTGTAAGAAATATGGATTTGCCTGATAGCCCATGGATACTGCATGCCTGTACAGGAGAGATGCCATACATGGGTAATTATTAATGCAAAGGCAAGACACAGACATTAAGGAGCCTGAACGCTTCCTCTCCACACGATCGTTAAACGATTAAACACACACAAACAGACAGACACACAAAATCAATGGAAGAATTGCAGTGAGACACACAAAAACAACACACTGGTTAAGCTCAACCGAAATTTAATTGATACGACACCAAGTAAAAAAGATTCTTCTTGGAACAATGACTTCAGCTTTGTACAAAATATTTCTCCTGAGCTCTGCTCTAACTTCATAACTTCCTTAATGATGTCACACAGACATTGGCAATACTCATGGAAAATTGTATAGCTTGGAGGCACTGCCACAGAAACAGTTTAAATGAGTCACATTAAACAGTTTATGTACATGGAAGTAGAAAATTGTTTATATACAATAATCTGTCAAACAAAAAAGCTATAAAAAAGTCAATAATCCATAAGAATTTTATTCAAATTTCTCTACTCAAGATCAGGATTGATAATCATTTTCTAAACTTAACTAAAAATGCTTTTCAAGCATTTTCATGATTAATTTTTAAGTATTGTCATAAATAGATAAATATATCTATATATATAAATATAAATATAAATCTATATATAAATCTCCCGATGATTGAGGGAACTCCTCATGAAACAGTTCTGTAGAGATGAAGTAGTCTTGTGATTTTTCCCACACCTACATATTGCGCTCTACCACGGTATCGAGCACTATTCTCTGGATAATCCAATCAAGATATATATATATATATATATATACACACACACACATATATATGTATGTTTATATATATAAATATACACATATACATATATATATATATATATATATATATATATATATATATATATATATATATATATATATATACAATTACCGTATATTACCAAATAAACGCCCTTGAGCAAATAACTGCCCATGTCCTAATAGCCGCCCGGGGTCAGACCTCATTTTGTGAATTAACCGCCTCTTCCTAATAACCGCCTATGTCCAAATAGCCGCCCATGGGCTGTTATTTGGATCATTTAGATTAAAATCATACTGATTTCATTAAGCCCAATTTATAAGATAAAATGAAAAGCAAAGGTGCAGAAATTCTGGTAATTACGGTAACAGCAGACGTGTGAAGTCAAGAGAGTTACATGACAATCAAAGGCTTAACTAAATCTGTGCCGTGATGGCTTACGTTACGTGGGGATTCTGGGTAATCAACATATTGCAAAGGGTCACCGCGTATAGCGTAACACACACTCAACGACAACAAAAAACCCACGAGGAAAAGTTTAAAAATGGCAAGCAACAGTAGCAGTGAGTTGAATGAACAGGATACACTACTGATGGACGGGAATACTTTAAGGGGGAAGAAGAACAGAAAGTTTGACTTGAAGTTCAAGCTAGCGGTTGTGAAGTATGCGAATCAGAATTATGGTTTGGCAGCGGCCAGGCAGTTTAATGTTGACTCAAAACGTGTACGAGAATGGAAACAAAATAAGGGAGAACAACTATCTCAGGCGCCAATCAATGGAATACTGGCTCGCTTATCTGGTGGAGGTAGGAAGAAAGTAAGCGACAAGCTTGATGCTAATTTGTGTCAGTGGATAAATCACGTTCGTGGACTGAACCACCGTGTGTCCCGCAAAATGATCCGCATTAAGGCCAAGGAGTTGTATGCCACAGCGAGTGTCACGAGAGACACCAGGGTGGTGTTTGGTGCAACGAGAGGCTGGCCCAATCGATTCCTGCATCAACAATTTTACCCTTAGGAGGAGAACAACTGGACAGTAACCATTGTAACCAAATATTGGCCTGGTGCAGACTGGTGCAAAAATAATAAAAGCCTTGTGCAAATAACCGCCTGTTTCTTTTAAACGCCCCTCTCCAAAATTGATTTTGTGAAATAAACGCCCGGGCTACTATTACCGTATATTTGCTAATATACGGTATACACATTTATATGTACGCATGTATATACACACACACACACACACACACACATATATATATATATATATGTATATATATATATATATATATACAAACACATATGTATATACATATATACTCACAAATACATATATATATATATATATATGTACATATATACTCTACTCACAAATACATATATACATATATATATGTATATATATACATATATATATACATATATATATACTGTATATATATATGTATACACACATATATATACACACACACACATATATATATATATATATATATATATATATATACACATATATATATGTATAAATATATATATATATATGAACATATATACATACACACTCACACACATTATTTTTTTCTATGGCTTTACCATTGTTTTTTAAAGTACTTTTTACATATTTATGTCTTAAACTAAGCTTTATTGAGCACAGAAATGGCTGAATGAACTAAAAAATAGCAATACTAAAGTAGTATTGGCCACTAGCTAAGACCATGGCCCCTAAAATTAGTAGAGTATATTGTCTTATTTTCTTTGATTATGTCTACTATATTGGATTAAATTAGTGTAAAGGTGACTATGTGAGGGTTATTTCATGTTTAGAGAGCTCTTATGTTAAAACCTGTATTTAGAAGGCCATTAAGAATTGTTTCATGTTCTGATTATGAAAACATTCAATTTATAAATGAATATTAATTTCATGGAAATTCATTAATACCTGAAACAAATAGCGATAAACAAGGGTTTTAGTGTAGATTTGTGTGGCAATTTGTTTCACAGTATATCACTGTCATACTTAATTATTTCGCTACAATACTGTCAGTATTTCTAGAGGCCTTTCAGCGCTCCCATCTCAGTGAGTCAGTTGGGAAGGTAACCAATTCTGTTCTTTGCTTCATTCATTCAAAGCGATAGCAGAATACAGTATCTGTTGCCTGTACATAAGTACCATTCACATTTAAAATGATACAGTACCAATTACTGATACCTGGAAGTCGATACTGTTACTCATTTTTGGTACTTTTGTGTGTTCAAATTAATTGTAATTGTTTTTGATTGTTTTCTATTGAAACATTTAAACATGAGCTGATTATGATCACTCCTGTCCAGTTGTTGTATCTTGTTTTGTTATCATTTCCGAGTCTCTTGTTCAAGTATGACATTAAATTGCAATTACAGTGGCAAATCCAAGACTTTAAATGGCAGTAATGAATAGTTTAGAGTTGGTTGGCCCGTCAGATCAGTTTTTTGCGGAATTTAGTTTTGGTTTCTCCCTAAAAAAGTGTTAATACTGTAAGTGTTGTACTTATTGCGCACCAGTTGTTTGATTGTAGTTTTTATTAACAAGTCTATAAGTGCTGAAATCCCCATGTAAAATAGCTAATGCTAATCAGTTGCATGTCAATAGAAAAAAAGTCAATGCATTATAGTATTAAGCCAGCGCATTTTTTGGAAAAGTGGAGTCTTACTTAACTTACTTTTTTTGAGTCATTTTCCTCTATGGGTTTGGAAATTGCAACATTACCGAGAGGTAGTTTGCCTGAGTCTGCGCTGGAGTGATCGACAAGTGTCGAAGTGCGTCGGCAACCTGGCGTGACGTCAAGCGCAACCCAGGTACTGACGTGGTACCGTTGGATTTTACATGAATCGGCAGAATTTGATCAGCACCAAAAAAGTACCAGAGTCTCTACCCATCCCTAGTCACATGTTCATAACAACAGTGTTATTTTAGTGGCATGCTTTTATTTTGAAATTCTGCCATTAGTCCATCATCTTTTTGCTCTTTGCTCGATTCACCACTTCACGATTGTTTATTAGCCTCCATCCATCCATCCATTTTCTACCGCTTATTCCCTTTTTAGGGTCGCGGGGGGCGCTGGCGCCTATCTCAGCTACAATCGGGCGGAAGGCAGGGTACACCCTGGACAAGTCGCCACCTCATCGCAGGGCCAACACAGATAGACAGACAACATTCACACTCACATTCACACACTAGGGCCAATTTATTGTTGCCAATCAACCTATTAGCCTCACAGATATTAATTATTTAAGCATTTGTTTGTATTTTTAGTTAATCGGTAATATTTAATATTTATTGTCTACGTTGAACAAAGAGAGCAGTCTACCAAATCTAATTCCTTGTGGGTTGAACATACTTGGGCAGTAAAGCTGATTCTGATTACAAACTACAGCATGTGTTACTTCGATAAAAGAAAAGAAAAGTCCTGGGAAGTTGTGAGGATTTGAATCGTTTCAAGGCAACACAGGAGATTGGTTGAATTCTTGTGACTTAGTACTTTACCAGGATTACAAAATTCTGGATGGTCTAATATTACAACTCTCAGAGCTGAGACTAATTTGACGATTCCAGTTCCGGTCTTAACGATTCTCGATTTAAATTATTTTAAGAGGCAAGGTCAAAAAATCTTAACATTAAATCGAAAAGAAGAAAATGAAAATATGATCTATTCACTCTAGTATCACTCATCATGACACTACCCTTGGTATCAACACTGTCTATTTATGGATCATTCTGCCTTCCTCTTACATGTGTGCCTGAGTCGTCGCTAAACAGCAAAGGAGCAGCATAACAGTTATTGTATTATTCCTTTTCTTACTGTTATTAATCTAATTATTCATTTAATAACTGCTTACTTACTGCTGTGATGCTCTCCCAACTACAGTTTGTAAACTTTTCTAAGCACTTATTTTTTGTGTTGTTTCAATTTAGTTTACCTATTAGCTTAGTCATCGTGTCTAACATATTTGGCCTCGTCCTTCAGTGTTCCAGTAATAATAAAAGATAAGTTATGCCGTATATTTTCCACAATGGAGGATTATTGATTTAGAGGAGGGGTTCCACACGGTGTATGAAGGTACAGTTAACTGTGTGCTGCTATTGAGGTAGATCATTAATTCTTGTGGTCTGCAGAGTGAGCATCGAAAATAGGAATCATTGTTTAAAAATCTGGACGATTCTGGGAGAATTGTACTGTAAAACCAGGTTCCCATTGACGCCAAACCTTATTTAAGACACATCAACAAGGTAAAGCAATATCTGTTTGTTTTTGTCATTTCTAACCATGTATGCGGCGATGGTTCATCTACCAAACCAATGAGCGACTAACAGTGGTCTACATCATTTGAGTCGAATCAATTAACACAAAGTCTCTACAAAGCATGAAACAACAAAATTCTTGGTAAAAAAATAGCAAAAGTTGTATTGATTTATAAGACTACGGCCAAACACCAGTTTACAAATATACACATCTTGGTTCCTTACTTCCACAATTTTCTAATTCTTTTAAAATATGTCCACAATTTTCTAATTATTTTAAAATATAGGTTGCCTCTCTCTCTTCCCCTCCATCTTTCGGTATTCCTTTTTTTTATCTGTAGTTATCATTATATATATGTATGGTTGCATTTGAACAACTGAATTGTTGATAATAGAGGTAAATTATTGGTATTGTTCATTATCATAAGCGCTATTTCTATTGGTATTTGTATTGCTCCAGTTGTAGAGGAAAAATGCTCATTGTCATTTCTGTATTATTTATTTCACTAACTGCTTCTTTGCGATCACTTTTACCATCATTTGTACATATCGTATGTGCTGGTGTTGTTCTATTGTTGTTGTTTTTGTTGTTATTGATGTGTTTGCTGTTGTTGTTTTTGTCTCTCTGTCTAATCCCCCTCTTATCATCACAATTTCCCTCTGTCTTCCTTTTTTTCCTATGGATCTAACAAAAAGCATTTTACATAATTAATCAAAATATCTTAATTAAAAAATTAGAACGGTGTGGCATCAGAGGCCTGGATTAGAAGCTACTTGAACAACAGGAAGAAATACATGAAGCTCAGTGAACACATATGTCAAATATGCATGTATGTTACGGTGTACCCCAGGGATCAATACTGGGACCAAAATTGTTAAATTTTTATACAAACAACGTTCGTAAAGTTGCAAAGGACTTAAAGTTGATACTTTTTGCAGATGACACGACTGTTCTGTTGAGAGAACACACAGAAACTAACACAAATAATAACAGAAGAAATTAATAAATCAAAGTGATGGGTTGATAAAAGCAGACTATTTTTGAGTGTCAGTAAAACTAAAAAAAATGCTAACAGTAGAAGAGAAAGTCACACACAAATACAAATAGACGGCAATGGTATTGCAAGTGTGAACATACGGTAGTTAAAATGATATACAAAGCAAACTACAATCTGCTACCCAAGAATGTAAAACAATTATTCTCAAAAAAAGAGGAAAAATATAACCTTGGAGAAAAATCCAATTACGTTCAGACCTTTAACATATCAGTATGTGGGATTAAATCATGGAATGGATTAAGCAAATAAATCAAACAATGTAATATGATCCAATTTAAGACACTGTTCAACCTCAAAGGGTTTACAAAGAAGGAGGAAGAATCGTGATACATATGTTTAACCCCTTTGAAAATGAGAATCTTATTCCTCCATTATGTGAATAAAAACGTAACTATTTATTTATGAGAATTATATTCATTGTGTATGTCCATCCGTTTTCTACCGCTTATTCCCTTTGGGGTTGCGGGGGGCGCTGCTGCCTATCTCAGCTACGATTGTGCAGAAGGCGGAGTACACCCTGGACAGGTCGCCACCTCATTGCAGTCATTATTTATGTAATTAATATTTATCTATTTACTCATTTATATATTAATTAATGTACTTACTCATGTATTTGTTTATTCACTGTTGTGTTGGCATTTAAGTACAAGCAAATCTTACAAACTGCTATGAAACAAAAAGTAGTATTAAATAAAGTCTGCTTCCTCCTATTCTTTTTCAGACATGCTGTAATGGTCAATTGGAAAGGTGATGAATCATATTTTAATTGTATGTGTGGTCAAAATAAACGAACACCATGACCATAGTGACAACTAACCTGTTGATATATGAACACCCTAACCTCATTTACATCAAGCATAGCATGTTGTCGACACAACAAATTCTTGACAATATTTCTGCTGTGTGACAGAGGACAAAGACCCTCGACCATGTTGTATATACACTCTGTCTTAGAATGCCCTGCGGGAAGAACTCAAATGTGTCTCTCTTTAAATGCACCTGGCTGTGTTCACTTTTCTTCAAAATTGCAGCACTTTGCTCATCAATAGGAGTAACCGGTAACCAGTTTCTGTACGATATGCAGTACGAGACATTGTGGAAACCATGCAATCTCGATAAAGCAGCCAAGAACAGGAGCTAGTGCCTCTACACAAAGTGACAAAGCTCTGTTAGTTTACCTAAACTGAAAGTCTGTCACCCCAAACCCTGACTTGGCGCTTACTTCTCGAGTTAAAAGTTTCCAGCATCTGTTTCTTGTTACCTTGGAGATGTTGCTTCTTCAGTCTGTCCGGTTTACAGCAGACCGGCCCCATATCTAAGTGAGCGGTTCAGGCTGCAGTTGTTACTGGCTCTGCCTTAAACCTTGCAGCATGGTGCGCCATCTCCACTTGGAAGCAGATCAGTACCCAGGTAGCACTGAAGCTGCCAGGGAGGCATGCTCGGTACCAACGCCAACAGGATCCCGTCCAAAGAGTCCCACATCTATACCCATGTGTGCTGTCCTTTCATTGCCCTGTTTCTTCCTGCCTCTCTCATAGAGCAGTGTGGGCTGCAGGTTCCTTCCCTCAGCCCCCCTGGGGAGAAGTAAATCCCTGAAGAGGAGTGTGACAAGATTCTCCCTCTCTCTCTCCTTCCGTCAGTGTGTGTGCCCTAACTGTGCCATGGGTTGTCCTCCAATCTTTGCCAAACAAACTTGTATGCACACTAAAAAAAACAGACAATGTCAATCAAGCTATGTGAGATACTGTCTGCAATGTCGGTTTGTTCAACTACTCAATAAAAATATCATGCAAACGGCATTCTTCAAATGAACTAAGATGAGGGCATTTACAGTATGTCTATGGTCTTGTTTACACTGCAGGTCAATTTCGATTTTTTTTTGCCAATATGCGATCTTTATCGGATTTTTTCATGTCAGTATGTGTCCGTGAACTAAATTGGTCCGATTTCTCAAATAGTTCGGCTCTAAATAAGAAATTCTACAACCCATAGAAACACCTTAATCCGATTGTGTTCGGTTTTCGAAAATTCGGACTAACACACCTGGATTATGCGATTGGAAACCAGATCTGCGTCAGTCTTAATGCGCAGGATACAACTTGACAGCAGATACCGTTCAAAAATAACGTAGGCAACAATTGTCATGAAGAGTAGACCATTTATTTGCTACACAGATGAAAAGAACAGAACATTTTAAAGCATACTTGCCAACCTTGAGACCTTCGAATTCGGGAGATGGAGGGGGGGGGTTGAGTTGGGCGGGGTTTGGTGGTAGCGGCGGTATATATTGTAGAGTCCCGGAAGAGTTAGTGCTGCAAGGGATCTGGGTATGTGTTCTGTTGTGTTTATATTATGTTACGGTGTGGATGTTCTACCAAAAATGTGTTTGTCATTGTTGTTTGGTGTGGGTTCACAGTGTGGCGCATATTTGTAACAGTGTTAAAGTTGTTAATACGCCCACCCTGAGTGTGACCTGTATGGTTGTTGATCAAGTACAGTATGCCTTTCGTTCACTCGTGTGTGTGCAAAAAGCCGCATATTTTCTCCATACAAACTGACACACAGTTTGTATGGAGAAAAAGCAGACATGACGTAAGGTTGTAGAATACGCTAATTGCAGTGCCTTTAAGGAACGCCCCCAATATTGTTGCCCGGGAGATTTTCGGGAGAATGGTTGCCGCAGGAGATTTTCGGGAGGGGCACTGAAATTCGGGAGTCTACCAGAAAAATCGGGAGGGTTGGCAAGTATGTTTTAAAGTGCATCGATGGTTTGATTGATTGGTTGTTTTTTATTCATTTCTACATACATACAGTTTGGCCGAAAAAAAGAAACTGGGATTTATTAAAGGAGGTAGCTAAGGAAATTGAAAATGCTGTCTTAAATCGGACTCCCGAACATAATACAAATGAGATGGAAGATAATGAAGCAGGTATATACTGTATAATACAAGGTATATAATAAAGCATACACAAACCTCTACACGCAGTCTTATGAATGAACTCTGAGACACTCAAAAGTTGTGTTTACATGATTATCTGTCCGTAAATGTATTCGACAAAATTCTCCAGCCGTCTTTCTTTGCTTCGGAGCTGCTTGATTGATTGATTGATTGAAACTTTTATTAGTAGAATGTATTAGTAGTACAGTACAATACATATTCCGTACAATTGACCACTAAATGCTAACACCCAAATAAGTTTTTCAACTTGTTTAAGTCGGGGTCCACGTAAATCAATTCATGATACAAATATATACGATCAGCATAATACAGTCATCACACAAGTTAATCATCAGAGTATATGCATTGAATTATTTACATTACTTACAATACATATTAATTATTTACATTAATTACAATATTTACAATGCTGCATCCGCTAAGATATATTATTGGTATCAGCGTGATGTGTGTAGCGCAATATAAGCTATCTGCTATTTAACCTCAGCATAGCCATTAGAGACGTAATATGTAGCAACATAGTACTGAGCTCCTTGACTGGTAACTTGTAAGGAGCCACAGAGGCTAGTGTGATGTCATAGGTCAACCGTAAAAGCAATACATTTATCTACACTAAAAGGATATATGTGCCCCCAAGTGTACGGGAGGCACCTGTCACATTACAGAGAGTGCATGGACACTTGGACTTCACATGTTGGTGTGAAAATACAAAAACACGTACTATTTCATCCATCCATCCGTTTTACTACCGCTTATTCCCTTTTGGGGTCGCGGGGGGCGCTGGCGCCCATCTCAGCTACAATCGGGCGGAAGGCGGGGTACACCCTGGACAAGTCGCTACGTCATCATACTATTTCAGAATCAGACTAATTTAGTAAATGGAAACATAGTGAGTGTGAACAGTGCAATTCCGAATACGCCTGGGCCCATAACAAATTTTGCTCTAAGATATATTGACCTACAAATTATAGCAGATAAAAAATATTGTTGCCATTATTTTTTTTGGAGACCATATTAACCAATGACGTAATGACATGATAATAATGGTAAATTATAATGGTTTGAAAGTATATTCTTTTAAATGCATTTCACTTGTATTTCTCGTATATGAAGGAATCAATAAAGTACTATCTATCTATCTATCTATCTATCCATCTATCTATCTCTCTATCTGTCTATCTATCTATCTTTTAACATTGTAACTTAAATGTTAGACTTTTAAATACCAAATTAACTAAAACGAACAATGTAAATAAAATACACGGACAGTAAGCAAAATGTTGCACTTGAGTAAATCACAACCAAAATCAAGAACATAGGTTCTGTCTCTGCTAAGGAGGAGGTGGGGGACCCTTAAATATACACAACCAAAACAATAAACAAAATGGCTAAATAATTACATTTTACTTATTTCACTTTTTTATGTTTTGAAACACCATTATTGTCTACTTTGTGTGATTTTGTCCTGTTTTTTTCTGTTGAATTACCTTGGCTATATTGTTTTTCACGCCATTACCTCAATATATTTCAGAGTTTAAAATAAATAAATATTGTGTTCCTAATGCTGCGAGATAAATATTGTTTAAAAAACACAACATTTTAGCAGATACATTAGTAAAGTATTTTTATTAGGGGTGGGCAAATTAATGCGTTAATTACGAGTTAATTCATCACTCTATTAACGCCGACAATTCTTTTATCGCACATTTGCGTATGTTTTTTACATGCTTTTATTTTGTTAACACCTTTTCTTAACAAGATGGCGACGCCCGGACGGGCTTCGGCGTGGAGGAGCTCTTGCTAAAGATGGAACATTTGGCAAAAATACTGGACAATTCTGCAAATTTCATGGCTGGCTTACAGCGTGGTCACTCCGGGATCACTTACGACCGCCAGACAATTCTGAATGTGGATAGATCGGGCCGTTTTGGACTGAATGACGCGTGCTTGCTAGACCGGCTAGCTAGCATGGCAATACTTCACCGGCTACATCCAGCGGCCTGTGAAGCAGCGGAGTATATGTGTTGTCTGTCTATTTATGAATAATGCAGACGAGGAGTGTTGGCTGAGTTCTTAACGTTTACTTTCAGAGCGTGCATATCACAACATACAAGATGCTGTCATGGCGACACACAACCTATACCGGGCTACCGCGCATGCTCGTCACTCCTGTTGCATGCTGGGTAGGATAGTTCTTTTTTTCCCTGGCTCATAACATCACAATATAGTACCAGGTATATGATGCGTTCAGTTTATTAAAGCACCAAGCAAACAATCGGAAAATTCCCATCATATCAATTCCTAGATATGGTCGTAATTATTTTAGGTGCGCTACGCATAATAAACACAACATTATTAATATTGCTACTACAGATAATTTGATTAAAAATTCCCTAAAACAGGCCACTACCTGTAATATAGTTTTTTTAAACATAAGATCCCTGATAAAAAAAATGTTTCTGCTGTTACCTCAGAAATTGCCTGTTCAGATGTTATGATTGTGGCTCAGAGATTTGTATGTAGATTATATTTATTTTCCATAACAAACAGGATAACTTAAATACCCTGGCAGTTGCAATAAGCTCAAATGTTTGTATTTACATTTTTTGAGTTGATTTTCATAAAATATGCTATTTAACTGCTACTGTTTAACAAGGACTGATTTAAATTGTGTTTGCACAACAAATGTTTTGGCGCTTTTGTTCATGTGGGAGAATATTCCAATAAAGGTGCACTACACACTACTTTTGAATTCATTATTGGGCTTTGTGTATACATTGCAGTTAATCGCGGTTAATCGGAGAAATAGTGCGATTGACTTCTATTAAAATTTTTAATCGTTGCCCAGCCCTAATTTTTATATAGCACTTTTCTCTGGTGATTCAAAGCGCTTTACATAGTGAAACCCAACAGCAGTAACTAGGATGGCGGAAGCGGGAATTGAACCTGTAACCCTCAAGTTGCTGGCACGGCCACTCTACCAACCGAGCTATGCCAGTAGGTATATTTGCACAAAGGATCGATATCGGATCTGTATCGCCATTACCAGCCTACATTTTACTCTGTATCGTATCAGAAAGAAAACCAGTGGTATCGCACATCACTACTTGCTACTATTATGCTACTAAAGCAGCAAACTGTTCCCACCCAAAAAAATAAGCTAAAGTCAGCAGCGCAAGAACATTTCGGGTAACTAGAAAATGACCAAGAAGTCATGTAAGAAAATGACTCACCCACTTGTATTATTTGCCAAAAGAATGTCGCGGCTAAGGGGTCTAACACGTCTAATATGGTGAAACATATGCAGGATCAACACCAAGCTTTACACGCCAAAGTAACAGTAAGACATAACTGAGTCCAATTATGTTACTGGATAGTGACTTCATGAAGTATTTATTTCGTTGTTCTTTGAACCTGTTCACTGCAATAATGACAATAAAACTCTATTCTATTCTATTAAGTTGGTAGGGAGTTAAATATAAAGGTGTCACAATCAGTAAATTACCGTTGTATCAGTTCAGTGTAAACTGTCAAAGGCTTCATTCACTGACCCTTTTACGTTACATTGCTTCTTTATGTTTGTGTTAAAAAAACTGTTACACAAGTTAATATAGCAAGTTTAAAACACTAACATAACATCAGGAACTTTTAGAATAACAACAGCACAATACCATTGGATTTAACTGTACGCATTTCTGGTATGAACACGGCATAAAATATATTCTAAAAAATGAATAACACGTGACTTTGTACTTACATGATTAACAATTTCTCTTGGGGATTAACAAAATCAATCTTAGCCTCACATTAATATTTTATTTATTATTAATAATATTTGTTGTTACACGTATTAGTTTGTGCTGGTATTATAATGTTATTTGATTGTTATTATTTCCAACAATAATAAACAACCTCAACATCTGGAATGTGATTTTTATAATTTTTTTGTTATTAAATTAATCAATGCATAATAACCGCGATAAACCGTGATTATTACCCACACTATAATCATACAGTCAAAATCTGTAATCGTTGCAACACTAATTGTCAATGCTTCTTCTAAAATTAACATATTTTGAAACAATCATTGAACCAGTAATGTAAAGCTTTAAGCCATCTAATGTCGCCATGTTTTTTTGTAAAATGTGATTGTTTTAGCCAGTGATTCTCAAACTCTAGTACATGTACCACTGGTGGTAAGCGGGCTTCATTTAGTGGTATTCCAAAGAATCACTTACGTAATTAAAGTAGAGTGTTTTATTTTCCTATATTCAAACCAAGTGTTACTGTTCAAACTGTGTGTATAAAGTTAAAGTGGCAAAAAATATAATATATATTTGTTAATTAAAACCTTTGCCTTGTTTTTAATGAATACTTAGGCCTACTACGCTACTGTATTTTAATGTTGCTCATTTTTCTGAGGGTGGTACTTGGAGAAAAAAGTTTGAGAACCCCTGGTCCAGGCTAACCCAAACATATACTAATAATTACGTTATCGTTGTGGGTTAGTAAAGGCTGTGGTATCTTTGCGTCGGGTTAACAAGACTATTTTACGTGAATACGAATTTGAGGCTACATACCCACTGTATTAATGATGCATGTACATTTAGCGCACAGACTTGTGAGTCCCAAATCCTTCATATTGTTGTCAAATCGCCAATCAAAGACCTGTATATCTAATGTGTTTTGCCATCAATCCAGTTGATGCGCAGTATTCGGTATATGATTTGCAACTTAAAATTATGTAATATCTAGACCTTGTCAAAGTTACATCTGTTTTAAATGAGGCCGTTAAAAGTTATTTCATTGTGCAAAGCTTGAAATACGGAAACTATGATCCTGGCATAACATTTTTGGAAACATTTTAAATTGGTCACAGCTGGCGGTGTGGCACTGAAACAAACTCTATTTTATACATTTTTTGTCACAAATGACTTATTAATCCAAACACTTTAGGCTCAATGCGTTGTTTTAAACTGACTGCCATACAACACAAAATCTTTAACACAGTGGTATCTCCGCTTAAGAATATTTATCGGCTAATTGTTATGCTTTAAGTTGCAAGCAAAAATTTGAGTTACAAGCATTGCCACCATTACTTAGCGTCGGAAATGTCACAGTTAAAACCGTAATATCCGCCTAAACATATGATCTCACTTTGCATTAGCTTATAGCTAGAGATGGACATACCTTTGTTTTTGAAAGTGAGTGTAAAGGACAGTGCTGAGAAGTAGTTAGTGATTTTCATTTAATTTAAGAAAGAAAAAAATATGACTGAGTATAATTGAGTGTATGTATCCCTGCTAGTCTGCACCATACTGAAGCAGAACGAGTCCTACACCATCCAAGAATGTTAAAATAATATCCATATGGTGGACATTTATCGACAAAAACATGGAAATGCTGGAAGAAGCTGGAAGAAGATTCTGCAGAAAAGTTAAAGTACCAATGATTGTCGCACACATACTAGATGTGGCGAACTTATTCGCCCCCTGGGAGGTGAGGGGAGCAGTGGGCAGCAGCGGTGCTGCGCCCGGGAATCATTTTATGGTGATTTAACCCCCGATTCCAACCCTTAATGCTGAGTGCCAAGCAGGGAGGTAATGAGTCCCATTTTTATAGTCTTTGGTATGACTCGGCCGGGATATGAACTCACGACCTACCGATCTCAGGGCGGACACTCTAACTACGCGGACACTGTAACTACTAGGCCACCGAGTATTACACTTTTTGTAACACTCAGGTAGTAGAAGTCTACTCTCCAAGTCAAATGCTGTACATTATTATTACACTACTTCATAAAACCACCGTAGTTGCTTGTACTATATTATATCGTACTGTTTTTATACACTATTTCTTATCTTGAGGTTAGTTTTTCTTTTTTTAAAAAGGCATGTTGCATTTAAAAATGGTACTGTTGTACAAGCATTGATTTAATTTAATTTCAATGGGAGATATTGATTTGAGATACAAGGGTTTTGAGTCAAGAGCTCCATTACAGAACCAATTAAGCTCGTATGTTGAGGTACTAGTGTAATTAGTTTTGTAAATAAAATTTAGATTTCGAACTCTGTAATTTAATAAAATAGTGGGCTTATTTGACTCCCGATTTCACTATGTCCTGGTTGCCTGGAGCAACTGTTCTTGGATCAACAGGACAATATAACAAAGTTATATTCTGGACTTGTGCACTTGCATCATTCCTTTCCCGATCACCCTTCAGCGCTGGTAGAGAGAGGATCATTGGAGTTCGCAGCCTTTCGCAATGTTGACGAGCCATAAACAAAACCCACAGATCAACACAAGTTGGTTGGCCTCTCTAAACACAACAAACGAGCAAACACTCCCAGGACGACAGGGTGGCACAGAGAGCCGGGAGAAGTTACATGGTTTGACTCCTCACACACTGATTCACAATAATTCACTGATCTAGAGTCAAAATGCGATTGCGAAATCAAACAAAAAGTTTTAAAATCATTTGTGTTGCATGGTGGATGTGCAGAATGTGTTGCCGTGGAGGGAGATCGCCATGACAAATGACCTGAACTCTGGGTAACAATGCCCCCTGCTGTTACACATCCAGAAAAGCAGAAGCTCAGGTCAACTTACCTGGAACAATCTCAAACAGGTGTCTTCCTGGTTCATCTGGGTTTGCCGTAAGTTCATTCACCTGGCATCCCTGCAGTGGTATACAGCCCTGAAAAACACAAGGAGCCCACTTCAACAAAATCAACTTGTGATCTGTTTTTCTTCACTTATAGGAGAAGTGTTTTGATCTTACAGGGCTATATGTGATATTGCTTGTAGTTTTTGCACATTAAGGACCCACACACATTATTAGAAAACATTATCCACTGACAAAGCTTAACCTATTGTTACTATAACAATCTAAAGGTTAATATACTTGGCTTCTCCTACTTCCCCTCTATTTATCCGCTTTCTTTTGTATTTCATGTTATCATTACATATATGTATTGTTAGCTTTTAAACAGTTGTGTTGTTGATACTTGAGGTAATTATTGTTATTATTCATTATCAATAGTGCTATTTCTATTGGTATTTGTATTGCTCCATTTGTAGTGTAATAATGTTCATTGTCATTTCTGTATTACTGTATTTTTCAGACTATAAGTAGCAGTTTTTTTCAAAGTTTGGCCATAGGTGCAACTTATACTCAGGAGCAACTTGTGTGTGAAATTATTAACACATTACCGTAAAATATCAAATAATATTATTTACCTCATTCGCGTAAGAGACGAGACATATAAGATTTCATGGGATTTATCGATTAGGAGTGACAGATTGTTTGGTAAACGTATAGCATGTCCTACATGTTATAGTTATTTGAATGACTCTTACCATAATATGTTACATTAACATACCAGGCACCTTCTCAGTTGGTTATTTATGCGTCATATAACGTACACTTATTCAGCCTGTTGTTCACTATTCTTTATCTATTTTAAATTGCCTTTCAAATGTTTATCCTTGGTGTTGGGTTTTATCAAATACATTTCCCCCAAAAATGCGACGTATACTTCAGTGCGACTTATATATGTTGTTGTTTTTTTTCTTTGCTATGCATTTTCGGCAGGTGCGACTTATACTTCGGAGCGACTTATAGACCGAAAAATACGGTACTATTTATTTCACTACCTGCTTCTTTGCGGACACTTTTAACATCATATTTGTACATACCCTATTTGCTGATGTTGTTTTATTGTTGTTGTTGTGTTTGCTGTTGTTGTCTTATCCTTCTATTGTCCCCACAATTTCCTCCTCTGTCTTCCTTTTTTTCTCTTTCTAATCCCCTCCTGCTCCGGCCCGGCTGCACTAAATAATAATATAAATTAATTTACCATATTTTTCGGATTATAAATCGCAGTATTTTCATAGTTTGGTCGGGGGTGCGACTTATACTTATACTTATGTGTGACATTATTAACACATTACCGTAAAATATGAAATATTATTTTTCTCATTCACGTAAGAGAGTAGGCATATATCAGTTATCGTCACACACACACGTCAACCAATACAAATTTGGCGGGGGCAGGTCATGGCAGAAGTGCATTGTGAAAAAAAAAAGATGCTACCTGCTACTACTATGAAAATTGATCAGGAGTGACAGACTGTTTGGTAAACTTATAGCATGTTCTATATGTTATAGTTATTTGAATGATTCTTACCATCATATGTTAACATACCAGGCACCTTCTCAGTTGGTTATTTATGCATCATATAACGTACACTTATTCGGCCTGTTGTTCACTATTCTTTATTCATTCAAATTTCCTTTCAAATATCTATTCTTGCTATTGGATTTTAACAAATAAATTTCCCCCAAAAATGCGACTTATAATAATAATAATAATAATGGATTATATTTATATCGCGCTTTTCTATTATTAGATACTCAAAGCGCTCACAGAGAAGTGAGAACCCATCATTCATTCACACTTATATTCTAGTGCGACTTGTATGTTTTTTTCCTCCTTTATTGTGCATTTTCGGGCGGTGTGATTTATATTCTGGAGCAATTTTTAATCCGAAAAATACGGTAATAAAGTCAAATAAAAATAAGGCGACAAGAGAAGTATCCCACACTTCACTTTTGTAAATTTGTACAGTCAATATGGGCATCTACATCAAAAATATGATTTGCCTGAGTAGCTGGACAGGACAAAGAAAAAAAAGAAAAAAAGAAAACATTATCCAGATCAATACCCATTTAGCTCCGAAAACTAAGACCAAGTGAGCTGTGAAAAGATGCCAGTGCCTGTGGGTCGGCCATGTTAATCTGCTGACTGGCAAGCTCCATCAAACAGGCACCCGATTCTGCCAAATCGCCTCAGCCTGTGGGCCAGGCCGCCAACGACATTAGTAGCCGTGGCAACAAATGGAAGAGGCGGGAGCTGGAGCACAGGGAATCAGGGGATCGGAGGGCGTGGGGGGGCTCCCGAGGGTGCCTTGTGCTCAGAACAACACAGGCAGCGGGGGATGAATGATTAACAAAGGGCAACATGTAATCTGAGGACACAAATCATGCGCAGATGGTTGTAGGTTAATGTATCAAAAGTATAATGTTATGAAAGTAGTGTATTTGGTAACCAACTCGCCAATTACTTTTACACGTGTCCAGATTTGCTTAAAATCTGCCTTGGCTACAGTTTTATATAGGCTTACTTAAAACATGGCTTGTCTAATAAACCCCCATACAGAGTTTAGTTGCCATGACACCAAATGCAATAGCCATAAACTGATGACGACACACCCATCTTAATCAGGTTTTCCCCATAAATGTCCATCATCATTCGTGAAAACCAATCGGGAGGCCCCAAGACGAATTCCCACTTTTTTCTGTCACCAGTGTGCTAAAGTAGCCAGCCTATTGCTACACACAAACATTACACTAGGGCTGCCTAATTAATCCACATTCAATCGACATCAAGGTTTTAATTACTGAAAAAAGAAAAATCTCTCCTGCATCTTTCAATTGAATTAGAATTGTCAAGCCTTATATTATATTATATTATTTATACATGACTTTGTGAACTCATCAATTATTCTTCACAAAGGGATTTTTGCTGATGACAAAAATATATTCATGTCACACAAAAATCCTGAAAGCCTTCAAGCTATTGTCAATAGTGAATTAGTCTGTAGAACGCTCTCCCTGACCACCTGAGGGCACCACAGACTGTGGATGCTTTTAAAAAAGGCTTCAAAACCCTTCTTTTAAAAAAAACAACCTTTTTTGGACATATGCGTGCTAGTACTAGTTTTTATTTTTATTATCGTTTTATTTATTTTTTTGATACACTGTAGCACTTTGAGGTTGTTGCTCAATGGGAAAGTGCTTTTTACAAAAAATATATATTACTATTATTATAGTTAAAGTAAATAATTGGTATAAATGTAATAACTTATCCTTAAATATAAATAAAACCAACGTTATTATATTTCATTCAAATAGAGGCCATAAAAACTTTGATAGTATACTGATTAAAATAAGTGGTAAAGCATTAGAGAGAGTTGAGAGCACTAAATTCCTTGGTGTATATATAGATGGATTTATACATTTCAAAAGCCATATTGAATATTAAATGAATAAATTATCTAAATATGTCGGTCAAGTCTCAAAATTGAGGCACTTTCTTCCACTTAACGCTCTCTTAATTCTATATCGTACTCTACTTGAAGCACATACAAACTATTGCAATGTCGTATGGTGTAACATGTATCCCAGTTATCTTAAGAAACTGGGGATTCTTCAGAAGAAAGTCATGTGTGTTAATGGTACAATCTTCTGAAGCTTACAGAGTGCCACAGATTTCACAGTGCTTGTATTATGTATAACGTAGTATACGGATTAAATTCTAGACTCTGCCAGCTCATTCCAGTGACCACTACTTCTCATAGATATAACACTAGAAGTAAACCTTTATTAAGAGGTAGAAATCGTCATCTCAAGTGTACAAGATTTAGTATAGCCTGTAGAGAGGCCAGATGATCTGGATGGCTCTATACACTGCAAAAAGACTGTTCAAAAATAAGAAAAAAAATACAAAAATTAGGAATATTTTATTTGAACAAAGCAAAATTATCTGCCAATAGAACAAGAAAATTTGGCCTGTCAAGACTTTCCAAAACAAGTAAAATTAGCTAACCTCAAAGAACCCAAAAATTCCTTAATATAGGTCATAAAATCTCAGCAACAAGCTGTAATATTTTACTGAGATAATTTAGGACCAAAACCCTTAAAAAAAGTAAAACACTAACATAAAATCTGCTTAGTGATAATAATTATTTCATCAGACAGAAAATAAGCAAATATCCCCTTTATTTGAGAAATGTATTCTTACTTAGATTTCACTTTTTGCAGTGTAAAAGAATCACATTCTTTAAACATTTTTAAAAAGCGATTTAAGCAAAACTTATTGCGACGTTATGCTTAGTACATTAAGCACACCCCTTATGGTTGAGGAATTCACATTAGTCGCATAATTTTGGTCTTGACCTCTGTATGTATGATGAGATTATCGCAGATATCTTCCAGTTGCAACCTTTTCATCAAATTTGAAAAATCGGATATTGAGACTGATTTGGTGAATTTAAATATTCGTTTTTTATTTATATATGAAATTGTGAATGGGTATTTGGTGGGTAGATTTTGAAATGTATTGTACTGTATTTTGTATATTATATAATGATGTATATTTTAACTGTGGGTTCCAGTCCATAAGCTGTGTACTTCTAGGGTTAACCTTCTTGCAGAACGGACTCTGATATTAACAAAAGAAACAATATTGTACCGTTTTATTCGGAGTATAAGTCGCTCCGGAGTATATGTCGCACCTGCCGAAAATGCACAATAAAGAAGGAAAAAAACATATACGTCGCATTTTTTTGGAGAAATTTATTTGATAAAACCCAACACCAAGAATAGACATTTGAAAGGCAATTTAAAATAAATAAAGAATAGTGAACAACATAACTTTTACGTTATATGAGGCATAAATAACCAACTGAGAAGGTGCCTGGTATGTTAACGTAACATATTATGGTAAGAGTCATTCAAATAACCATAACATATAGAACATGCTATACGTTTACCAAACAATCTGTCACTCCCAATCGCTAAATCTCATGAAATCTTATACGTCTAGTCTCTTACGTGAATGAGCTAAATAATATTATTTGATATTTTACGGTAATGTGTTAATAATTTCACACATAAGTCGTTCCTGAGTATAAGTCGCATCCCCGGACAAACTATGAAAAAAACTGCGACTTATAGTCTGAAAAATACGGTAATACAAAATAATGTATGTCTGTAAATAAATAAATAAAATAAATAAGCCTTGCATCCCTGGCCCACTGACTAATCAAAAGTGGTTATAGGAAACAGTGCAGCTGATGCAGTCAGTGTTCTAATAACAAACACCACTTGAGTTGTGTTACTGTACAGCAGTGGTTCTCAAACTTTTTTTGTCATCCCCCACTTTGGAAAAGGGGGAGTTTTCAAGCCCCACCTGCCCCCAATCGCCCCAACAGAACGCTAATGCCAAGTTTAACATTTTCAAATTTATTGAACATCAAGTAACATTCAAGTTGTATACATTCAAACTCAACAACATAAAATAACATCAAGGTCAATAACAAATAAAATAACTGTGCAGCTGTGGTATAACTTGCATCAAGTTCAATAATAAATAAAATAACTATTCTGCCAGTTTTGTTTGAAAGAAATCAAGTGGCTTATTGACGCGATTGGGGTGTGTGGTCTCGAGGTGTCTCTTTAATTTGTTGGGTCTCATGCTGTCTGCTGCAAGCGGTTTTGGACATAGAACACACAGGGGTCTCTCCTCTGCCCCCACCACCATAGCCGTGAATCCAAGAGCAAGATGCCCTTCATCATATTTTCTTTTCAGTTGGCTTTCTAGTTGATTAAGCCCGTCAGATTTTTGTTTCTCTGCAGGCGCTGGCTCTGATTTGACGACCTTTGAGGTGCGAGTCACAAATTTATCCATTTTGTGTAATTGTGGTCCACACATTAGCCTGCTACCCATCCGCGTGAAAGATCGTTCCGCTTAGCCCCGCCCCCATTAGTTACTGTTGCTATATCTGTCAAACTTTCGCTCCTACCTAGAAATTTAAAGCCTAGAGGAAAAATAAGTAATTCACATTTATTTACATAACGGATTTCACAGACAGAATCACAAAGTGATTTACAGTGTGTATAGAAAATGAAAGGATAGTAAAAAAAAAAAAAAAATCTAAGAATATAATTTAAAAAAAAAAAAATTAAAGTGAAATTTCCTCCCGTTCCTCGCGCCCCACCTGTCATGTCTCTATTCCCCACCAGTGGGGCCCGCCCCACACTTTGAGAAACACTGCTGTACAGTATCTTAAAAAGGTTTTAATGTTGACCGTGTTAAATGGCTGAAGGACCTCCAGTACGACATGAGTGGACTCCGATGAGGCTAGGACAAGCGGCTAAGGCGGTTGTAAGCAAAAATATTCTTGATGGTATATCATTGCATATTGTTTTAGTATGTGACAACTTGAGACAAGATTATGTTGATGGACAGTCTAAAAGTAACATGACTTCCTTCATTCATCATTCTAGCAGTTTTCTGCGTCTAAATCAATGAATTTAGTATGTTAGCACGCTAACATTATAGAGCTAACTTTTTAGCTAACGTTCCTTTTTTTTTCTCTAATTACACAGCGATACATACACCTTACAGTCAGATAATTTGGTATGTAAAAAAAAAAAGGTAAACGGTTGTTCTTGTATAGCGTTTTTCTACCCCTTTTTAAGGAGCCCAAAACGCTTTGACAGTATTTCCACAGTCACCCAATCACACACTGATGGCGGTAGCTGCCATGCAAGGCGTTAACCAGGTCCCATCAGGAGCAAGGGTGAAATGTCTTGCCCAAGGACACAACGAACGTGACTAGGATGATAGAAGGTGGGGATTGAACCAGTAACCCTCGGATTGCTGGCACGGCCACTCTCCCACCTTCGCCACGCCGTCTCCATGCTAACGTTAGCATGTTTATGTTTGCATGCCAGCATGCTAACATTAAAGTGCTGGCTTTTTGAGATAATTTTGCAATTGTTGTATAGTTTGTGAGAGCTGATAATTGTTAGTGTGCTAACGTTAGCATGTTAGCACGCTAACTATAAAGTGCTAAATTTTTTCCCCCAAGCTTTACACTTTTATCTCCAACTCTGCAGCTTTACAGTCATATACCGTAGTATTTGAAACATGCTAACTGTATATTTACCATGCATTGATTTACATGGACCCCGATTTAAACAAGTTGAAAAACTTATTCAGGTGTTACCATTTAGTGGTCAATTGTACGGAATATGTACTGAACTGTGCATTCTATGAATAAAAGTTTCAATCAATCAATCAATCAATCAATACTTGTTTACGTGAGCATGTTAGCATGCTAACATTAAAGTGCTAGCTTTTGAGCTAATTTTGTAACCGTCTACCTTACAGTCATGTAACTTGGTATATGACACTTGTTAACTGCTAGCATGCTTGTGTTAGCATGCTAACCTTAAAGTGCTAACTTTTTTAGCTATGTGCACTCTTTTTTTTTCAGTATTTCCCTTGCCATACATTTTAGAGTCATTTAACTTGGTTTGTGACTCATGCTATTTTTATGATCATGTTAGTTTGCTAGCATGCTAACATTAGCGTGCTAACTTTTTGAGCTAGTTTTGCTACCATTTAGCCCAGAGTCATATTACCGTGACACTTGTTAACTTTTCGTAAATGATAGCATGCTAGCTGGCTTACTTAAACATGAAAACTTTTTCCATCTACCTTTACACTCTTTTCTGTATTTCCGAATCCATACACCTTACAGCCGTGTTAATTGACGTGTGAGACATGCCCATTGTTAGCACATTTGCTAAGTGTTAGCATTTTAATGTGCACATGCTAACATTTTAGGCTAGTTCTGTAACTCATTTTGTACAGTTACACCTAAAACTCACAGATTCAGACACTCGGCACCATCTAATAAGTACGACGGCTTCAGATCCAGGGCACAGATAGCCATCCATCCATCCATTTTCTACCGCTTATTCCCTTTTGGGGTTGCGGGGGGTGCTGGTGCCTATCTCACTTACAATTGGGCGGAAGGCTGGTTACACCCTGGACATGTCGCCACCTCATCGCAGGGCGGTACAGATAGCAAGCCGATAAAAATGTATGCGGGAATTTTTTTGTTTCATATTGTTGTAGTTAGTGTGTGGCAGCTTTAGACAAGAATATGTTGATGGACAGTCTAAAAGTAACTCATCATTCTGGCAGTTTTCTGCATCTAAATCAGTAAAATCTAAAAACGCAAATCGAATCGCTATCACAATTTTTGGCAGAAAAATCACAATTACTTTTTGTCAAAAAATCGTAAAGTCCTACATTACACACTGCTTTTGGATAACAGAACACTAGAGGAGTCGTTGGAGTAGGTTCATACTAAGATGGTATTTTGTTATAATGAGACAGGTTTTAGGTGTAATACATTGAGTTTGGGAAAAAATTAACATTGATTGATTGATTGATTGATTTAAACTTTTATTAGTAGACTGCACAGTTCAGTACATATTCCGTACAATTGACCACTAAATGGTAACACCCGAATAAGTTTTTCAACTTGTTTAAGTCGGGGTCCACGTTAATCAATTCATAGTAAACATAAACATAAACCACAGGAGTGGATTAACCTTCAAGTCTCAATTTTCTCAGTTTATAAAAGTAGTATTTAATGTCATTGCCAAGTGGACTTATGTATTGCTGCAATAAGCCGCCGCCTCCTCCCCCCAAGCACCACTCCCAGTTTCAAATATCGCATCGATTAGAAGATGAGAGAGAAAATTGAACGTCAGGATGACACTGTCTCGCACATCCTGTCATAAGAGGGGGAGGTTGTGTGTACGTGTAAGTGTTCATTTCCTTGAGTATATGTGCATATGCCCGTTTAGTCGCGTGTGCCTGTGTGTGTGTGTGTGTGTGTGTGTGTGTGTGTGTGTGTGCGCGGAAGACCTGAATGCATCAGAGGTTGCAAATCAATACAGCTCGGGTGAGTATTGGCAAGCTTTGATTAAAGGCAGTCTGTCCACGTCTCAGTAATCTCAGTCCCTGCAGAATAGGGACTGTAAAGTGTGGAAGACGTCATTCCATGCGGATGTGTGTGTGTGTGTGTGCATGTGAAAAGACAGTGATGTCAGATGGTCGACATTAAATGAAAAGCAGTCATCCAGAATGAGACTAAAATCAATAAAAGTGTCAAGATTTCAGGCAGAAAGGCTCAGTGAAGATTATTGTGTTTAAAATGGCATGTGTGTGTGCTTGATGAAGATGCTCCAGCTGTCTTTTTTGTTGGATTACATCATCCCCTCTTGTTAGAGCAATGTAAACCTATTCAGCTAATCGGCCATGCCTTCTAATATGACCGAGGGTCAGGCCAGTGGCACACCCACTCCATTACTTCTGAGTGGTTATTAAAGACGTTAAAAATGAGTCATCGCACAGACACAAAATATGTCACAACAAAGGGAGGAAAAAGAATCAGGTATTTCCCCTGCAAATATTTAAAGGTTGATGCACTAATGGAGACACAGAGCAAGCAATTTGCTGTTGGCACTAAAGAGTTTGATGAGCCATAATTTACTTCGCAGTAACCCATATTTCGGCGGTAATTTAAATTTGATCACTTATGACAATCACAAAAGAAAAATCAAACTAAAAAAATACACAAAGAAAATTGCAGATGGATCCAAATAAAGGAGAGTGTAACAATTAACCGATATCCATCCATCCATTTTCTACCACTTATATATAGATTTATATTCCTCAGATTTAACTACATCGATCTGTTCTCGGCAAGTTTGCTTTCCAGAAATTAGGTATCAACCCAACATTGATTTTTAAGGGAGTCGATCGATTTTATCGATAACAAAAAAAAGGAAAACATTGGAGTCAACAATGGCAGACTTTATATGAAGTTTAAGACTTTTAATGATAAGGATGTTGAACGTTATTCAAGTCATCGCCAGTCAAAACAGGCCCACTCTAAGTTGTACTCACAAGGGTGACGAGAACGGAAGTGAACCCTGTTCTATAGACATGGCCACAGCGACGGTGACCACGTGAAAGTGGACACCTGATATGTACCGTGAGCCAAGATGGCTAATGCAACACACCATTGGTTATTATTTCAGTTCTGGAATGTATTGCATTTTCATCTGATTATATACAACCCTAATCCTACCCATAACCCTATCCATGACTTATATTCAGCAGTATTAATTTGTTTAGGATTTCCATGTTAGGTATTGTCTCTCCAGCTTCATTTTCGTTTAAGACACGCCTTACTTCCATTACAGCCACACCTGTCGGCACGTCTTTAAGTGCAGTCCGCAAAATAAAGAATGGCGGGTAGCTACGGTGGCTGAAAAAGGTCATAACAAATGCGAATACGACAAGACAATAACATAGATTACAACACAACAATTTTCAGCCCCAGCACGATTGCAGAAGGACCAACAAATACAAACGTCACAACAAAATAATATCAAACTGCAATACAACTTTTAGCCACCAAGGATACAAAGGACACAACGGAAGTGACAGCAGCCAAGGCAGAACGAACAAATGCCAAAAAAGTCGAAGAGCAACGAGTTTGACAGGTGAGCGATCAGTCATGCGGCATCCATTTGTTTAGCCCTGGGGTTTCGAGCAACAAACGGCTTATTAGCACCGTCCTAGTGGCTCTCTGGAGCTTAATCAAAAATGTATGAACATGGAAAGCAATGAGGAAAAAAATCTCTATATATTTTTGAATATGGTTTCTGTAGGAGGACAAACATAACACAAACCTTCCTAATTGTTAGAAATCCCACTGTTTATATTAAGCATGCTTCACAATGAGAGTATTTGGCACGCATTATTTTGTCCTGATTTCGGAAGCCCTTGAACGCACCGCAGTTTGTTTACATGTACAACTTTCCTCAATGCTGCCACAGAAAGACATATTTTATGCCACCCTTTCTTTGTCTCTATTTGTCCATCAAACGTTTTAAGCTGTACGTGAATCCACAAAGGTGAGCTTTGTTGACGTTACTGACTTGTGTGGAGTGCTAATCAGACATATTTGGTCACTGCATGACTGCAAGCTAATCGATGCTAACATGCTATTTATGCTTTAGCTGTATGTAGATAATGCATCATTATGCTTTTTATTTTAAGTATATTTGAGCTCATTTAATTTGTAGTTTCCGTTTCTTTTAATTTAAACACACACATCTTTACCTTTGGCCATTTAAAGCCAGTCATTTCCAGGAGTTATCACACCCTCTGAAAAGCCTCCGTTTTAGTTATGTTTTCCAATGTTGTAAAAATGTGTAGAAAAAATATTACATTTCAACATTTCTGTCAACAAACATTTGCATCAGCCGGCGACAAATATCCATTTTGATAGTAGGCTAATATAGCCAATATAGACACTCACATCATGTGTTGCCTTCATTATAACACCTATATAAAGCTTTACATTTTTTGTGGTTCCAGATTTTTTTTTTGTATTTTTGGTCCAATATGGCTCTTTCAACATTTTGGGTTGCCAACCCCTGGCTTAGCCTGAAGCAGACAAGTGAAGTTATTGGTATTTGAAAGAATCTATTGCTATTTGACGGACCACTTTTTATTTTTTATGGTAATAAAAAAATGGGAAAGAGTGCATCCCTTGACAGCTTAATAGGAAACGCATACTTTTGTTTCTAAATACAGGAACAATTCCGTTTTTTCAAGGGACGATTAGCAACTCCACACCCACTTACACTTTAGTCGGAGGTTGCCAACTATTTATGAGTGGACTTTCTCCAACAATCTGGAGGTTTTGCTGGGTAAAAAAAAAAGAAACAGTCATTTATAACGGGGGAAAAAAATTAAGGCATAGGCACTCGATAAACGGCAAGACGATCTTTAGAGCGTGAGGCATTCCCTTCGTGAGTGCAAGGAAATATCCCTCCGCCATTTATTGATTTAAACTACTGTATATCATTGTATATCATTGTTTTTAAATCTTCCATCCATTTCTACCGCTTATCCCGTTCGGGGTCGCTGTATTTGTCAATATAATTGGTCTTAAATCTTCCATCCATTTCCTACCGCTTGTCCCAGTCAGGGTCGCGGGGGGTGCTGGAGCCTATCTCAGCTGCATTCGGGCGGAAGGCAGTGTACACCCTGGACAAGTTGACACCTCATATCCCATATAATTGTATCCAACTGTTTTTTTTTTCCATTAAAAAAAAGTAACAACTTGATTTGTATTATTGTTTTTACCTGTGGTTTGGTTTCCTCCTCATCTTTGTAGAAAAATAGTTGATCTGCCCGCAGCACGAACCACCTCAGCTGCCAGTTCTTCATGATGCTGCGCTGCTTCTTCAGCCAGCCAGCTTTCAGCGCCCCCTCCTGGAGGCTGGGCGAAGCCGGCTGGCAGGAGCCACGAGTCACCTCGCCCATCACCATGCTTTTGGACCTGGCTGCACACAATCACACACAAACATTCACTTGTATTCTCAATTTATGTGCAAACAGACCAGTCCATGATAGAGTTGCCTGAAATTATTAGGCTACAGGGGCTGTTTGATTATCAGTCTTGGGCACATGCCATGTTTTTTTCCCCCTTTCATTTTTTCACTCAGTAGTGTTATCTTTCATTGTGTATGCTGTCCTTCACTTGTGAACACACAACCTTTTGCCCCAGGCTGCAACACCTCACGATGAGATACAGAGGCAGCAGGGAGAAATAAGATAATATAGAGACAGTGATGGGGAGCAACACACACGCACGCACGCACACACACACACACACACACACACACACACACACACACACACACACACACACACACACACACACACACACACACACACACACACACACACACACACACACACACACACACACACACACACACACACACACACACACACACACACACAATCTTGTATTTGTTACCTTCTTGAGACCTCAGAAAAATGCCTAACTCTTTAGGACCAGCCTTTCTAGATATATAAAGATGTGTATTTACAACATTAATAATAAATGAATACTATGCAAATATAAAAAAGGCTTGATGTGAACATTTTAGTTGGAATTTCACAAGAAACAAGATCAGAATTTCACAGGAAAAACTTAGAATTTTGCATTAAAAGTCGTAATTTTACACGAAAAAAATAAGATGTGTGCAATATTATGGAGAAAGTTGGAATTTTACTCAATAACAGTCGCAATTTTACTAGAAAAGTTCTAAATTTGGCCAATTTTATGAAAAGAGTCATAATCTTACTCGACAAAAGTCTAAATTTTATTAAAAAAATTCAAACATTTTGGAAATATCATAATAATAATCACAATTTTACATGGCAAAATTATGACAAGTCATCATTTTACTCAAATTTTTTTTGGTATTTTACAAGAACAAGAACAAAATTGGCAATATTGTGATAAACATATGAATTGTATATGATGTCACCATTTCGCAATTAAAAGTAACAATTTTCCTTAAAAGTAATAATTTTGCGAGAAAATATTGTAATATTACAGAAACAGAAAGAATATGAGAAATTGTTCTCAATTTTATTAGAAGAAAAAAGTTGACACATTGTAGGAAAAAGACTGCTTTCAGTTCATTTATTTTTGGGGGAATTTTTTGATTGCAATTGGTTTTTAATCTTTAATATTTACATTAAGTCATTACAGTATGTCTCTTTATACATTTTTGTAAAAAAAAAAAAAGGTTTTAAATAATTTTGTCCAGAGGAGGCGTATTTCTATTTCTTACAACCACTTGTTATTTCATATGTTGACCAGAGGGGGAGCACTTTTAAAACCAAAACACAGTCAATTTGAAAAATCCCTCCTTTTAGGGGCGGCATGGCTCGGTTGGTAGAGTGGCCGTGCCAGCAACTTGAGGGTTGCAGGTTCGATTCCCGCTTCTGCCATCCTAGTCACTGCCGTTGTGTCCTTGGGCAAGACACTTTACTCACCTGCTCCCAGTGCCACCCTCACTGGTTTAAAATGTAACTTAGATATTGGGTTTCACTATGTAAAGCGCTTTGAGTCACTAGAGAGAAGCGCTATATAAATATAATTCACTTCACTTTTGAGACCACCCTCATTTTGATGGATTTCACATTCACGATAGAGACATTCTCTATTAGATGCAATTGTTTTCCATATTGGGACCATGATTCATGTCCTAACTTGTTCACCGATTCTCATATGGAAGGTACTTTTCCTTGTTGTTGTCTCAAAAAGGGTAGCAATACACACACACACACACACACACACACACACACACACACACACACACACACACACACACACACACACACACACACACACACACACACACACACACACAGTCTGAGGGAGTGCACCCCCCAACCCCTCCCCACCCCTTCACCTGCCTTCCATTTGAAAGTCCTTGGGAGAGACTTATTGCGTTGCCACAAGCCAGTAGGATGGTAGAGGTTTGGGGTGGAGATAATAAGACCACATGGGACTGAATGGTTCTAGACAAATGTGTGAAATCTGAGCTCAGTCAAAGGCGGTTTCAAAGCAAAAGGGAATGACAGTTGCACAGCCATGTCGCAATGTGACACCAGGTTTGTCCCTATTGAGATAACACATTTGTTAAAAAGCCTGTTTTTAAAGGGATGTTTATTTGATTCACAAAGGCAGACATAGGTTTCAATGAACTGTGCAACCAGGCTGGACTACATGGATGTATTTACGCAATGTGCAAACAAGGCTATGCAATTTAATAATCATGAATTATTTACATGAACCCACTGTCCTGCCTGCTGGTGAATACACACATACACACACATAGATAGGGTAAAGATTCACCCCCCTAGCTAACGTATGTATATTGGATTCATTTTTACAGAGCCCCTAAAGGGACATGGAGGGAAAAAAACATTTTGCAAGATTTCGCAAAAGGTTTTTTTCCTGTCAGTGAACTGGAAGTAAAACAGACACAGCGATGGAGGAGCCTACTTATCCGTGGGAGAAGTTTATTGATTTATAATTTAGTATTGGCCTAACATATAAAGATATCAAATCGTATTATGGTCCCACAGCAGACCACAGATGATGGGTACGTTCCTGCTCCTCTATCGCTGTGTCTGTTTTAGTTCCGGTTCACTGACATAGGAAAAAAACCTTTTGCAAGATCTCGCAAAACATCTTGTGTTCAGTTAAAAAGTTAAAGTACCAATGATTGTCACACACACACACTAGGTGTGGCAAAATTATTCTCTGCATTTGACCCATCACCCTTGATCACCTCCTGGGAGGTGAGGGGAGCAGTGAGCAGCAGCGGTGGCCACGCCCGGGAATCATTTGGTGATTTAACCCCCAATTCCAAACCTTGATGCTGAGTGCCAAGCAGGGAGGTAATGGGTCCCATTTTTATAGTCTTTGGTATGACTCGGCCGGGGTTTGAACTCAAAACCTACCGATCTCAGGGCGGACACTCGAACCACTAGATGTCCCTTTAGGGGCTCCGTACATTTTCATCATCGAGGTTGGTTAAATAAATATACCAGCCTGTTGCTTCTCAGAGGTGGGCTGAATGTTAGATCACTGTATTTTACCATTTTTTCCACAGTTTATAATATTGTAATCAAATGTACTGCAACAGTACAGAAATTACTATAAAATATGATACCCTTATATTTTACAACAATTAAGACTTTTCAGTAAAGTAATACAATCACAGTCTCCAGTAATACCACTACAAATTACTGTAGTATTAATACCATAAGGGTATTAAGGCACACTGTAAATGAACGGGTCTATTCGGGTTTATATTCATATACAAGGCGCATTAAAGAGGTTATATGATGATTGTTTTTTTAAATCTACATTTAAAACACTTCCTTGTGGTCTACATAACATGTAATGGTAGTTCTTTGGTCAAAATGTTGCATAGATTATGTTTTACAGACCATCTTCAAGTCTCTTTCTGACAGACGCTTCAGGATGCACCATTTTGTGGGCGGTCTTATTTACGTGGCTCCATTGCGAAAGGGTGTTCTCCTTGTCATCTTTTATAGTAGTTGTTAGAGCATGCATATTGAGTCCATTGACAGAAATAAGTTAGAACTGTACGCTACTTATACATTAGAAATGGCAACAGCGGAGGATGAATGCCCCATGACAAGAAGATACAGAAATAGAAGGAGCCTATTGACTACAACATGGACAACAATGGCGGATGCGCACTAATTTTGGGGACTTATGCAGATCCTAAATACACAACAGCAGGTAACAATCGGTAAGAAAAGTTAGTTTTGTATAATAGAGTGGAACAATACGGAAGATAATATATCTCCTAATAAGTGCTTTTCCGGGATCCTTATACAAACACCATAAAAATACCGGTATGTTGAAGCACAGTATGTCTGACTATGTTAGCTATATTGCTCCGACATGCCATCAAGCGGTTGAGCTCCATATCTTGCCAAAGTCGTCCTAAAACATACTGACAGATTTTTGAGCGCCGAATGAAGGATCAAAGTTTAGGTCTTGCTTGCTTACCAGTACTTGCGAGCATCATTTATTGAATAGGCGTCAACCTGCAGTTCTTATCATTACACGTTGTACGACATAAAATCGGTTCGAGGTCAGTAAGCACAACTAGAATTAAAACGCATACACATGGCGCACCAGGTTATAAGGTGCACTATCAATTAAGAAAATGAAAAGATTTTAAGTGCGCCTTATAGTCCCAAAAATACGGTACTGTCAATCCAAATGATTAGTCTTTTACGGGGTTCTGTATACTACGTTGCACAGTGTTGCACACATTATGCGAGAGTAGGGAGTAATTAACAATAATGGTACAATTTGGAAATTACAGCAAAGAGTAACTTTGTTGTAATTAACTGTAATATCACAGCTCTGCAGTTGCAGTAAATTGCTGTAATGATATTTTGCAGTAAAATGTTACTGGGAAAGTCATTTGCTGTGAATTTACAATGCCATTTTTTTACGGTGTAGCTATACAGCTAATAAAGCTTTCAACACAAAGCATTCCCTGTAAATCTAATATGAGAAAATGCAAGAGCTGTGTCAAAAAATGGTACTTTTAGAGAGCTGCTCATCTCTTTGATCCCGAATGACGAATTATGAAATAAGCTATAAAGAGTTGTGGCTTTGCAGCACAGAGACTTGAGTACGGTCAGTGTACAGTGTTTGTACAGCACATACAGTATGTCAGTCTGTAGAATGTACCAGCAATGCTTGGAATGGTCTTCTAATAGCAGGGCTGTTCAACTGATACTTGGACATACAGTATGATCACCTTATGAATTTGTCAGTGAATGGAGACATTCAAAAGCAATATTCTGTCTCACATTTCTCACATAGGGTAATAGTGCTCAGCTGCTACGCCATGTTTACTGTGGCTGCTGCTGACCATGATGTGCCTTATTATGGCACTTGTTTACGTTCACAGCACTCTATAGAGTTGCACTAAGCCAATATTGATTGATGCTCTGAATTATTTAGTATTTATAATGACAAAACATTCTTGAACCTTTAGCGTTTCATAATAGAGCATAAAAAAACCTGTTTACAACCTGCTAAATGCATAGATTATAAGAGCCCCCTAGATATAAAATAACACGCTTTACACTAATTTTACCCAAAGGGGTAAATATAATAGGTCAACAAAATAAGACTGTAATAGAGACACACAGTTCTTAAACACAACCATGAACCTGTGAAAATATTGCAACTTGTTTGATGATGTGCTGTGCTGTACAGTACAATTCGTTAGATTTAATTTAAGTTAATGTGTTTTTTTATGCTTGAAAATCCATCATTTAAAAATGTGTTTTATTAGGTGTATATTTGACTAATAACAAAAAGCATTCAAGCGCAAAACCGTGCGACAACGACGACTAGCTGCACAGAAAGGAATATGAAACGTACAACTCTGGTCAATGAGGAAAAAAAAACTATCCTCTGTATTAAATATAAATAACACATTAGAAAGATGTAGTGAGCCATCAGTCAATTTGAATACGTTAAATCCTTCATCTGACTTGAAGCGGACTGGTTATGCTTCTAGTGCACGGCCATGATAAACGACTAGGAATGCCACAAAAGCAGTTTTATCAGAATTTTCTCTTAGTATACCATAGCTTGGCTGATTGAGGAGTTGTGGGTAAACTTTGGCTATAACTGCCCACATGTTGATTTAAGCGGCCTGTAATAAAAACAATAGGCAAATCATTCAACCAATTACCTTTTTCTATGGTAAACTATTTTCTATTATACAGTGGCCCTAGTGTGTGAATGTGAGTGTGAATGTTGTCTATCTGTTGTAGCCCTGTGATGAGGTGGCGAATTGTCCAAGGTGTAGCCCGCCTTCCGCCCGAATGCAGCTGAGATAGGCTCCAGCAGCCTCCGCGACCCCAAAAAGGGACAAGCGGTAGGAAATGGATGGATGGATATTTCTCAAATGGAGTGGCCGTGCCAGCAACCTGAGGGTTCCTAGTTCAATCTCCACCTTCTACCAACCTCATCACCATACTTGCCAACCCTTCGGATTTTTCCGGGAGACTCCCGAATTTCAGTGTCCCTCCTGAAAATCTCCTGGAGCAACCATTCTCCCGAATTTCCCCCGATTTTCACCCAGACAACAATATTGAGGGCGTGCCTTGATGGCACTGCCTTTAGCGTCATCTACAACCTGTCGTCGCGTCCGCTTTTTCTCCATACAAAACAGCGTGCCGGACCAGTCACATGTCGTATGCGGCTTCTTCAGACACACGTAAGTGACTGCAAGGCATACTTGATCAACAACCATACAGGTCACACTGAGGGTGGCCGTATAAACAACTTTAACACTGTTAAAAATATGCGCCACATTGTGAACAAACACCAAACAAGAATGACAAACACATTTTGGGAGAACCTCCGCTCCGTAACACAACAAACACAACAGAACAAATACCCAGAACCCCTTGCAGCCCTAACTTTTCGGGGTCGCTACAATATACACCCCGCTACCACAACCCCCCCCCCCCCCCCAACACTCGCCCTATCTCCCGAATTCGGAGGTCTTAAGGTTGTGTCCTTGAGCAAGACACTTCACCCTTGCTCCTAATGGGTCGTGGTTAGGGCCTTGCATGGTAGCTCCCGCCATCAGTGTGTCAATGGGTGAATGTGGAAATAGTGTCAAAGCACTTTGAGTACCTTAAAGGTAGAAACGCGCTATACAAGTATAACCCATTTACCTCCTCTATAATTCTGTTCATACTTAAGGTTTGCTCTTCCGAAATCCATTACTGATTCTTGTGTCAAAATCAATTTGACATACTGAATCTCTGCTGTGTTTGTCTCTTCAACACATTTAAATGTCTGTATTATATTAATAGATTTAACTCAGGTTCCACTGTCAGATTTCACATTATTGCCATTTCTGCCTCCCACCATTAATTTTTCCTTTGACACGGTCTAATTCTTCTCTCCATGTGGTGCTGTGTCTGACTAAATTACAAATTATTACTGACGGAAGTGCACACTATTATACTGATGACACACGCACGCACGCACGCACGCACGCACGCACGCACGCACGCACGCACGCACGCACGCACGCACGCACGCACGCACGCACGCACGCACGCACGCACGCACGCACGCACGCACGCACGCACGCACGCACGCACGCACGCACGCACGCACACACGCACACACGCACACACACACACACACACACACACACACACACACACACACACACACACACACACACACACACACACACACACACACACACACATACACACACACACACACACACACACACACACACAGACACACACCATAATTGACACATTTGGCATTAAAACTGTTGTTATTTCTTTAGCCATAAGTTGTTCGTACACATTGTGTTCCTTTACCATAATGCAATTCCACATTTATGCTGCTCTAAGCATAAAAGGGCTGCTGATGTCAAATTAGATCAACATTTATCCTGTCTGTCATGATGTTAATAGGCTTTGAGACCAAAATCCGCACCTCATTAAAAGACAAACTAGAGGTTGCCATGTGGGTGGTCATGTGTATAGATAGCTGTGATGGTGTCAGACAACCATTGGAATACAATAAATGGATGTAGCACAACGTTGTAATAAAAGATTGAAGACACCACTCTGGAAAGTTAGCAATAATTCTGCAGTCTTACAAATTTAATTAACAATAAAATAAAACATGCATCTCATTTAATATTATATAATCGCGTGCATTGTAAAATAGGACTTTTAAGCATAAAGGGACATATTTAACTGCAATCCATTTGTTTACCTGAAAGCTGTTTAAATTGGTAACAGCATGCCTCTTAAATTAAGTTTTTTTTTGCTTTTGCCCTATCAAGACACTTTTGCAAAGTTCTCCAGAGCAAATCCCTAATAGATTTCCATGCTTCCTCGCCTTTCCAGCATTCAGATAAAAGTGTTACACTGTTTAACACGTCAGCTGTGTGTGAGTGGAACACACGCTGGCCTGTGATTCACACTTGAGTCACTGATTTTTGGAATAAATGGGCTCCAATTTGAACATTGTGCTGAGGGTGATTCAGACCTTCCTTGGCTTAAATAGAGCTTCACCGTGGTCACCAGTCCATTTATCATCTGTTAAAAAGACATTTACATGCTTTATGCATATAATCACTACAATGTGCAGGATCAAAGAGCATGGTTTTGCTTCATTAGTTTGTCCTGAATGATATTTTCCAAGCTGTTATGCTCTGTTGCGGCATTGTTGGCCTCAGGTTGCAGAGAGAGGATTTGGCCTGCAGGTATTATGATAGTTTGTTAAACAAAACTATAACTAGCGCAGCTAGGGAGTGCGCAGAAAACAAACACGGATGAGTAGCATAGCTCCAAAACAAAGAAGCAAAGCAGAGTTACAAGCAAGACAGGTCTGGAATATAAATAGAATAGAATAGAAAGTACTTTATTGATCTCTGTGGGACATTCAGCACCACAGTTCGCTCACAATAGACATCCTTCCATCCATTTTCTACCGCTTATTCCCTTTTGGGGTCGCGGGGGGCGCTGGCGCCTATCTCAGCTACAATCGGGCGGAAGGCGTGTACACCCTGGACAAGTCACCACCTCATAGCAGGGCACACACGGATAGACAGACAACATTCACACTCACATTCACACACTAGGGCCAATTTAGTGTTGCCAATCAACTTATCCCCAGGTGCATGTCTTTGGAAGTGGGAGGAAGCCGGAGTACCCGGAGGGAACCCACGCATTCACTAGGAGAACGTGCAAACTGCACACAGAAAGATACAGAGCCTGGGATTGAACCCAGGACTGCAGGACCTTCGTATTGTGAGGCAGACGCCCTAACCCCTCTTCCACCGTGAAGCCCTCACAATAGACAATAATAATAAATAATAATATAATATATATATAATATTTTATATATAATATATGAATAATATAAATATATTATACACATATTCTACATTTATTAAAGCATCTTGATTGGCAACCAAGAACAGGTGTGTCCTGATTGCCAATCAACAACAGGTGAGGAAGCCGGCGCACAGACTGGAGAAACGTGGAAAATAGACGTAGAAAAGAAAATAGAAACTAAAACAAAAGCGCTGGACAGGAAATAAACCACAATATATGAACATAAGAAAACAGACCAAACCTGTAATGACTTAAAAAATGTACTCATTCTGACATAATTGTTAGAATCCTAACCGTACCTTTTCCAAAGTATGCTCCCAAACTATGAAAGTCAAGTCAGGTCCTCTTCATTTCCACATTGCCAATTCACAACAAATGTTAACTCAATGCTATACGAATGAAGCAGGTTTAGAACGATGTGCCGCATGCATTAAACAAAACCCACATATGAACTAGCACCTCAGTGTTAAGGGTAAGGAACCCCCCCACCCCTTCCAAGGAAAAAAAACCTTGAACAAGACAGAACCACCATGTGAAGCAGCAGTCTTTAAGTGTCAAGGGGACAAAAACACTTTAAGGGTACCATCACTGTGTTTGAAAGAGTGAATGGTGGACTGCATGTACACTGAGGATTTAATACATACGGTAGTTTCACATGGATAGACCCATAAGGGATGTAAGAGAAATGCTCTACATTCAGTTTCCGAACCAAGGCTGAAAAATATGCTCTTGTGTCATGTAGTCTGCGTCCCCTCTGATGGTGCCTTGATTCGTTTATAGCTAAAGAATTGCACATTTCTTCCAAAACACCAAGTGTGTTGTAGGAGAGAACAATGTCGACCGCAACATCCAGATTGTTGTTTGTACCGAAACTAATAATTCAGAAACGTAAATTTACTTTTATAATACGGAAAAAGACGTTTGTGAAAGAAAATTGTGCAACCCTTGAATAAGTCGCTGCAAATGACAGGCCAATTTGAAACACAATTTGGCCAATCGGGACTTGGTACACTAGAAAAGCAATGTACTTGTATATAAACAATACTGTTAAAGGACTGTTTTTTGTGTACCGTATTTTTCGGACTATAAGTCGCAGTTTTTTTCATAGTTTGGCCAGGGGTGCGACTTATACTCAGAAGCGACTTATGTGTGAAATTATTAACACATTACCGTAAAATATCAAATATTATTTAGCTCATTCACGTAAGAGACTAGACGTATAATATTTCATGGGATTTATCGATTAGGAGTGACAGATTGTTTGGTAAACATATAGCATGTTCTATATGTTATAGTTATTTGAATGACTCTTACCATAATATGTTACGTTAACATACCAGGCACTTTCTCAGTTGGTTATTTATGCGTCATATAACGTACACTTATTCAACCTGTTGTTCACTATTCTTTATTTATTTTAAATTGCCTATCCTTGGTGTTAGGTTTTATCAAATACATTTCCCCCAAAAATGTGACTTGTACTCCAGTGCGACTTATATATGTTTTTTTCCTTCTTTATTGTGCATTTTCGGCAGGTGCGACTTATACTCACTTATACTCCGGAGCGACTTATACTCCGAAAAATACGTTATGTGCAAAAGCTTTGTGCAAATCAAGTATCATTGCAAATAATGACACAACAAGCGGCAAAACGACACACTTCATTATTTTCAGAGTGCAAGAAGATAGCAGAATAGGCCACAGAATTTACTCTTACATTTTGCCTCTCTTAAAACGAGCAGACCATTGAATATGGAATGTTGAGGTCTTCGTAAGGAGGTAAACTCACAAATTTATCAAAACCAATTATGTCCCCCACAGTAAGCGCCAGGTAATCAGGGTCAGAGAAATAAGCAAAATATTCCCTCCACATAGTCCATGTTCCTTTGATACAACCCTGGTCAAAATGATGGAATCACGAGTCTTAGGGGGATGTTCATTCAGTTGTTTAATTTTGTACAAAAAAAGGAAATAACAGAACAATATACTTATTTCAAATGGCAACTTTCAGGCTTTAAGAAAACCGAAATCAAGAATGTAAATTGTGGTACTCAGTCGAGTTTAAGTTATGGAATCACTCAATTCTGAGGAAAAATAACATGGATTCATTTAATTCTGAGTATTAATTATGCAATTCTGAAAAACAAACGAATTAAAAAAAAAACACCACTCATACTTTGTTGCACTGCCTCTAGCTTTTATAACAGGTTGCAGTTTCTATAATGACAGCGGCCTCCCCATAGTCATTGCAAGACATGCAGCCCCATATTATCAACGACTGTGGAAATGTGCATGTTTTCTTCAGGCAGTCGTTTTCATAAATCTCATTGGAACAGCACCAAATAAAAGTTCCAGCGTCAACACCTTCCCCAATGCAAGTTTGCAATTCTTCACTAAACATGACTTTAATCCAGTCATCCATAGTCCATAATTGCTTTTCCTTAGCCCATTGGAACTTTGTTTATTATGTTTATCTGTTAATTACGGCTTTTGTTTAGTTTTTCTGCAATTAAATCCCATTTCCTTTAGGTAGTTTCTTACAGTTCGGTCACAAACGGTGACCCCAGTTTCCGCCCATTTGTTCTTAATTTGTTTTGCTGTGCATTTTCTGTTAAGAAGACAATAAGTTTTTTGTCTTGACACTTGAATAGGTTCCTTGGTTTACCAGTATGCTTGTCTTTTCCAACCTTCCCATGTTGTTTGTACTTGGTCCAGATTTTAGACACAGCTGAATGTTAACTATTAATATATTTTGCAACATTGCGTTGTGATTTACCTTCTTGAAGAAGTTGCATAATCCTCTCCTTTGTTTCAAATGATATCTCGCCGGTTGGAGCCATGATTCATGTCAATCCACCTGGTGCAAGAGCTTTCCAAGTTGTAAACACTGCTTTCTTAACTGTAACTAATAACTGTTACCTAATAAAATTTAAATTTACAGGGTTATTCCATAATAATTTCCACATAATTGAGTGATTCCGCATTTTTCTTTACTTGATTTGTTCTGAAAATGAAACTTACTAACTCCCACAATTTATATTGTTGATTTCTTTTAGCGTTTCTTAAAGCCAGAATGTTGACATTTGAAATGACTCTAGTTTTGTGTTATGTCTGTTATCTGCAAAATTAAGCAACTGAATGAACATTCTCGGAGTCTGGTGGTTCCATAATAATTGCCAGTGGTTGTGACCTGTGATGCTTTGCTGGCATCGTGGTGAAGTTGCGTTCTTTCATGGGTGCAGCGGAGATGGAACACAGCGTGAAGGTAGGAATGATGATTTATTTATAACTACAAAAACCAGACTAGGAACAAAAACACTTGCACAAAGGCACTACAAACAAAACCAAAAGAAAGCGCTAGCATGAGCTAGGGACAAACAACAGAATAGCGTGGAAGCTAAAGTACACAAAAGTAATTACCACAATGCGGGAAGAGCGATGTCACCTGTTGCATGGAAGCAAATAAGAGTCCGAGAGCGAATGGCAAACAAAGGCAGTCTTAAATAAGGAGATAATCGCAAATCCAGTGCGCGTGACAAACAGAAGGCAGGTGACACTAAATGGGTAACTATGACAACGGAACAAAACAGGAAGTCCCACCAGGAACTAAGGAATACCAGTGGAGGAGGACGCGCAGGAGGTAGCGATCTGGCGGGATGAAAGACCGGTGGAAGAGGTCTCGTTGGAGCTAGACGCTTGGCTGACGCCGCTGTGCTACTTCCGTAGCACAGCTACCAGCACTAGCCCCCCACCCCCTCCAAAAGCGGATGCCAGACGCGCTCTCCACGGTCTGAAACTACCTCTAGGGATGGGTGGGGGAAGGAACAGAAAGAGGTTGACTGGGTGGGAGGAGCCAAAGTCACAGGTCGGGATTCGAAAATCATAAGACGGATATTTGGACTGTATACAAATGTCCTTAAGGAGTCTGATAGTGTCATTTAAGTCCCCTGTGGACGACTGAGGGAGTGCAGGTTCTAAAAAAAAATCCTCCTCTCCACTCTCCTCTGGAGACGTCAGAGGGGTGACGTCACGGCTGCAGTACCCGTGACTGACAGGCCAGCCGGAGGAGTGAATAGAAGGGTAAACATACTATCAGACATGTAGGGTGAATCCTGGACGGGTTGAAGGTGGCTGTGTCCATGAAAGAGAGATGGCGGGGCTGGCGCGTCTCCATCGCGAGGCGAAGTCTTTCTCCGTGACTTCCGCCCTCGCTGACGCGAGCCAGCGGGGCGAGACAGGACCTCATTGTGCCAAGAAGAGTCGAGTGGAGCTTGGAGACGTCCAGGGTCCCAGATCGACTCTGGCGTGTAGCGAAATGTCCCAGCCTGCATCGCTTGGGCTAACCTCCACGTCATCTTGTCGAATTCTTCGACCTCTGCTGCGAGAGAACTTCTGTCTGCTCGGACTCTTCTGTGACACTTTGCTGGCATCGTGGTCAAGTTGCGTTCTCTCGTGGGTGCAGCGGAGATGGAACACAGTGTGAAGGTAGGAATGATGATTAATTTAGAACTACAAAAAAACGGACTAGGAACAAAAACACTTGCACAAAGGCACTACAAACAAAACCAACAGAAAGCGCAAGCATGAGATTTTCTTAAACGGGGATAGCAGGTCCATTCTATGTGTCATACTTGATTATTTCGCTACATTGCCATATTTTTGCTGAAAGGATTTAGTAGAGAACATCCACGATAAAGTTCGCAACTGGAGAAAAGCCCTGCCTCCACCGGAAGTCGCAGACGATAACGTCACATGTGTGGGGGCTCCTCACATATTCACATTGTTTTTAATGGGACCTTCCAACAAAAAGTGCTATTCGGACCGAGAAAACGACAATTTCCCCATTAATTTGAGCGAGGATGAAAGATTCGTGTTTGAGGATATTGATAGCGACGGACTAGAAAAAAAAAAAACCGCGATTCCAATCGTGTTGCATTGAGACGGATTCATATGTTTTTAGACATTTACTAGGATAATTCTGGGAAATCCCTTATCTTTCTATTGTGTTGCTATTGTTTTAGTGAGTTTAACATTACCTGATAGTCGGAAGTGTACGTCCACGGCCGGGTGTTGACGCGCAGTGTCTCGGGGAAGTCGACGGCAGCTGTACGGGAGGCGCAAGCTCAGCTGATATCCGGTAAGAAGCGATTTTTTAACCACAATTTTCTCACCGAAACCTGCTGGTTGACAAGTGGTCGGGATCCATGGGAAAGTTTCAACTCCATGAATTTTAAACAAGGAATCACAGTGTGTTTGTGTGGCTAAAGGCTAAAGCTTCCCAACTCCATCTTTCTACTGTGACTTCTCCAATATTAATTGAACAAATTGCAAAAGATTCAGCAACCCAGATCTCCAAAATACTGTGTAATTGTGCCGTTAAAGCAGACGACATTTAGCCGTGTGTGTCACGTATGCGCGGCGCACTTGGTTGCGCGGATTTGCCACCTCTTGGATGCACTTTGACCAGACAGGCAGGATTGCAGGTAAGAACTTGGTTTTTAATACAAAAATAAAATAACACTGGTACAAAAGGACAAAATAAAGCGCGTGCCTACGCACGGAAGCTAACGCTAAACTTAGCAGGATACAAAAAAGGTCCATAACGGTGACGTGCCGAACGCACGCGAAGCTAAGACGGAACTTAGCACAACTAAAGCCGAGATAAGCAGAGAATACATACGTAACTGTTGCCATTAGGAAACAATGGCCCAAGGATAAACTAAGGAATCAGGTGGACGTAAATATACAAATTATAATCAGAAACAGGTGTGTGACAGGAGCCAGTGAGGAGGAGCACATTACGTTGCCATGGTGACTAAAACAAACGAGGAAGTGCTCAAACACAAGGATCGGCAGAGTCCAGAAACAAACATGATGAAAAACATATCAAAAGGCAAAACCATAAACGATCCGAGTCGCGGATCGTGACAGTGTGTGTGCGTAGCGCTCATACTTCCTAAAAACCCCTGACGTCACGCGTACACGTCATCATTACACGACGTTTTCAAGAAAAAAGTCCCGGGAAATTTAAAATTGGAATTTAGTAAACTAAAAAGGCCGTATTGGCATGTGTTGAGATGTTAATATTTCATCATTGATATATAAACTATCAGACTGCGTGGTGGGTAGTAGTTGGTTTCAGTAGGCCGTTAAAGTACACAAAAGTAATTACCACAATGCGGGAAGAGCGATGTCACCTGTTGCATGGAAGCAAACAAGAGTCTAAAAGCGAATGGCAAACAAAGGCAGTCTTAAATAAGGAGATAATCACAAATCAGGTGCGCGTGACAAACAGAAGGCAGGTGACACTAAATGGGTAACCAAAACAGGAAGTGCCACCAGGAACTAAGGACGTCAAATATCAGGATGTGAAATACTACAAGAACAAAAACAGAACATGACATGATCGTGGATCATGACAGTGACCTATCACGAATGTCGTTTGGAGCAGTATATTGTATTTACTAGGTCTGACAAGTAACATCAAGATATACATGCATTTCAATTCTCTCACTCACTCTCTCTTTTTCTCTCTCACACACACACACACACACACACACACACACACACACACACACACACACACACACACACACACACACACACACACACACACACACATGCTGCAATAATTTAATTCCATTAATCTAGTCTCTGGGCAATGATTTATGTTGGACCGAGTTACAGGTGCATCAGCGCCTAACGTGCGGTTAGCCTATCACTGTTGATAAACGACTTAACCAGTGTGTGTGTATGAGTGTGTTTCAAGCCACACACTGACAAGGAGCGGGGGTGTGGCTAATTACATAGAGCCTATATGTGGAAGCCGCAGCAGAGTGGAACGGATGCAGCAGTGTGTGCATTTCTGGGCATGTTATCTCCACATTGGAGTGTGATATACTGTAGGTTGGTGCCAGTCTGCGCATGTGTTATTTATGCAGAATGTCAGGGAATTTGCCACGTCGCTTGACTTTGATCGTAAAACCATGGTAACGCGCATCAAAAAGATGCTGCAGGAGAGGGAAGCAGCTGATATGCAGGCAATTGAAGCACAGACGGCATTGCTGATGCCAACAAAAAAAACAATATAAACCCAGAACGTATTTGCCTTTATTTCAGGCAGAAATTTGCTCTATACAGCTAGAAACATTTTGGAAGATGCCATTGATCATTTGGGAGTATTGAAAACACATTCAGAAACATGGTGAATCCTGGTTCGACTAAAGCGTTTTGCAGTATACTCAGTATACAACGTGAATAATATTCTGTGTAACATAAACATACCTATATAGCAAAGCATTCAATCAAGCAAGGCCGATCAATTCTAGTTATAACTGAGTACCACATTTCCCTAATCAGTGTGTGCAGCCTCCACATGACATAGTTTCTAATTATGATTCATTATTCACAAAGAAATTATGATAAAAAGAGTCTGTTGATTAATGAGGGTGGTCATGAAAAATAATAGTTAATTCCTTTGTGACTCTGGTCCACAAAATTTAGTGGAAATTGCTTACAATCTTAGTTAAATGTACGTACATAGACTTTGCTCCCCTACTGTGTTTCCTGTACAATTTTTTTTCCTGACAGATCCACCAGTTGAGCTCCAAGGTTTGACAACATAAGTTTTACTAACTTGAAATTTCTCACACGGCTCAATGCACTCAACAAAAAAAACACTGTAACTTTACAGTGGTTTGCCCAAATTGGCGTAATATTTGGAGCGTACCTTCAGGTTAAGGACAAGCCCGTGTCTATACGATTTGAGAGAGACTGGTTTAGGAACATGTCAGCCATCAAACAAAATGTCTTTTTAATAATTTGATGGATACATTTTCCTTGTTTGGATGTTTTTGGTTGACATGCTGCAGTCGCTGGCTGCAGCTTCTTGTGAAGCGAATTGACGCTGTGGCAGGGCAGATGTTTTAATGGTTTGTTAATTTGATCCGGTATTGCGCTTATTCTGCTTTGCACTAATTTCCTTAGTTACGGGAGTGAGAGGGCACCATTGTGTCGATCTTTGGGCCGCGCTCAAACACACATGTCAACTGTATAGTTAAAATGTTTATTTCTTGTGTAAACAAAGCAGGAACAGCAAAATAAATAATAAATGGGTTGTATTTGTATAGCGCTTTTCTACCTTCGAGGTACTCAAAGCACTTTGACACTATTTCCACATTTACCCATTCACACACACATTCAAACACTGATGGGAGGAGCTGCCATGCAAGGCGCTAACCAGCAACCATCAGGAGTAAGGGTGAAGTGTCTTGCTCAGGACACAAAGGACGTGACGAGGTTGGTACTAGGTGGGGATTGAACCAGTGACCCTCGGGTTGCGCACGGCCACTCTTCCACTGCGCCACGCCATCCCTAGGTAATATATTAACTCTTCATTGCTCAAACACACAACCTTGTGAGAAACATTACTTCAACCGATGGCGGGTTGGGTTCGTAACTCAAATTATGCAGCGCAAAAAGCCGCGAGACAGCTCATATTTTAAATTACTCGTAAGTTGAGGTATCACATATACAACAATATATTATAGATGATCAAAATGCATCATTAGATTTCTTTTTTGTGATTCTGCTAACACTACCACACAAAATCCATGGAGCCTACAGTGCTTCAGACAGGAGTCTCTGCAGAGAGTGATGAGGACAACGGAAAAGATCATCAGGACTCCTCTTCCTCCTACCCAGGAGATCGCAAAAAGCTGCTGCCTGACCAGGGCTCAGAAAATCTGTAGAGACTCCTCCCACCTCCACCAAGGACTGTTTTCACTGCTGGACTCTGGAAGGAGGTTCCGCAGCCTCCGTAGCAGAACCTTCAGGTTCTGTAACAGCTTCTTCCCTCAGGCCGTAAGACTCTTAAACGCATCATAATAATTCACTCAATTCTCCTCAAAAACGGATTTACTCGCTGGAATTTAAACACAATATAACATTCATCCATAAACGTGGATGCATATGCAAAAGTGCAATATATTTATCCGTACAGTAATACATTTATTTATATCTGCACCTTATTGCTCTTTTATCCTGCACTATAATGAGCTAATGCAACGAAATTCCGTTCTTATCTGTACAGTAAAGTTCAAAATTGAATGACTATAAAAAGGAAGTCCAAGTCTAAAAACAAAAATGGCGCTGTTCTGATACAACTGCTCCTTGTGCGCCATTTACAATCTTTAAGTTTCACTTTCACTTCACATCCAAACCACGCCCAAAAAATGATTGGTCTACAAACACAACTGTATCAGTTAGCAGTATTCCTGATAAGTTGATACATTTGTCAACCGTTTTATGTCCCTTTCATGACCGGCATGCAACTCTTGAGAATGTCCATCTGTCCCGCACTCATTTATTCACAGTCTTCACGCAACAAATGTGACGGCGTCAGTGCACGGGTCTCCTGATTTTACAGAGATGAAGACGTCACTGCTTGGCCTGTCACTTCTTTTCAATTCCACAGCATTTTGGCAAACAACGCTTGCTATTTCAACCTGAAAAATGTTGCTTTACTATAGAGATTTGGATGTTGAATGCAAATATTAAATATTCGATACGCAGGACGACTTCATGTGAGCCTGATGTGACCGGTTGAGATCGTGAATTCACAAAGCACACTTGACCAATGCCTATTGTCTGATAATATATGCAAATACACATTGAATCTTCCTCAGGACCAATTTGATGCTGCTCCAGGAGAGGATTTCCGCATCGTACTACCGTTTGAGGGAGCTATTCATTACATCTTAATCGCATCCAGATGAATAATTGGAAGTAAAGAAGGAACAACACATAAGCACACTTGGGCATATTAACGCATCCATTTACTAGTGCACACACGCTACCGGCTGTATACACACACACACACACACACACACACACACACACACACACACACACACACACACACACACACACACACACACACACACACAACAGCTGACGGGAGGCTGATAGCAAAGATGAAACTAGAGATGGTATTGGTTAAAGCAGAATTCCCAGTGGCAGCAAACACTGCATACTAATAGTGAATACCAATGTGTGAAAGTGACATAATAGCTGCTGTCAATGGTGTCGGTAGATGAGGCAATAATGCAAGTGAACGTAAGACCAAAAAAAAAGTCTTGTCCTACCTCTTCTGGCCTGTCTGATCTTGGGACTCAGCATGGTTGTCATGGCTTGTCAGCTGGCTCTCCTCTCGGCATGTTCGTGTACATCCAAGCCACTCCCGCCCCTGCCCGTCTCTGCCTCAGCCTCCTCTTCCTCTCCTCTTCTCCTCTCTCTGACCTTCTGCAGTGCGGTCGTCAGCTAGGGGGCTGGGAGCACATGGGGAGGGGGAGTGGAACGAGAACGGGTGGAGGAGGAGGAACTACCTCTGTGTGGGTTTTTTTTTTCTTTTTTTTTAATCTTTCCATGCACACGCCCAGTGGCCTCCACACCTCCCTACTGCATTATTCATAGTGTTGCATCCGCCTGCATGGATGGAACCTTTTTTGGGGGGCTGGTTACCCACTGGAACAACATGAAGCTGACCACATTTAACATGCCAGATTTTCTTCGCTATGATTGTAATATTGAAATTTTAAAAATTGGACTAGCAACGGCGGGGGGATGGGTAATTTAGTAAAAGCCTAATTAAGCTGTATAAGTCCCCGCCTCCCTTCCTCTTAATCACCACCCCCTTCTTATTCTTCCTCTCTTTCTCTCTCTTTCCTATAAGAATCCAATCCGGTCTACTGTAGCTTTACTGTAAATCCTCCACACCATTTTAACCACTTTTCTGTAAGGAATGACATTGCCAAAGTCAAATGTGGGCAATTCCCAGATGCCACAGAATAGGTTGGTAATTACTCGCTGCAGGGCGTTCCAGTGGCACAACTGTGGAGAATCCGTGTAGAAAAACACGACTTCCAAGGGGAACAACAACATCCTGTCCCCTGGAGCGGCTTGCGGCTGCCTATTTTTGACACCACAAGCCTCAAGGGTTGCGAAATAGACGGAAAACAAAGTTGAACATAAATAAATAAGTTTTAAAATAAGATTCATGCAGTTCTTGCATTGTTGAATCTTTCGACTAAATTGAAGTAGAAACACAAGATTGCTGCCGTTTTGTGCAGCATGAGCCTCACTGCAGCATTAAGGTATGTACGGCAGCTGAATATACAGTACATACAGTTCAGCAATTATTCTATAACTATTTAAGAGACGATACTATGCAAATGAAATGTGAATTTGATTTGAGAGAAGTCAGTGTACAGGTTGTATTGCAGTATAAACATTTTTCATTGAGGGCCACATCACAGTTATGGCTGCCTTCAGAGGGCCATAAAATATATATGAATATTATTGTATAATCGCTTCATGATACTGCTATACAAAAATAGCATCAAATGCCAGTGCATTAAATGTACAAATCCATGGATGACTTCAATCCAATCCACTTTATTTTTATAGCACATTACAAAAAAACAATATAAGTTCCACAAAGTGCTGCACAGACGTTAAGACATATATACTAGAAGAGTCAGTAATATAAAACATCCATCCATTCATTTCTACCGCTTATTCCCCATCGGGTCGCGGGGGGTGCTGGTGCCTATCTCAGCTACAATCGGGCGGAAGGCGGGGTACACCCTGGACAAGTCACCACCTCATAGCAGGGCACACACAGATAAACAGACCACATTCACACTCACATTCACACACTAGGGCCAATTTCTTAGTGTTGCTAATCAACCTATCCCCAGGTGCATGTCTTTGGAGGTGGGAAGAAACTGGAGTACCCGGAGGGAACCCACGCAGTCACGGGTAGAACATGCAAACTCCACACAGAAAGATCCCGAGCCAGGGATTGAACCTATGACTACTCAGGACCTTCGTATTGTGAGGCAGACACACTAACTCCTTCCACCATGCTGCCATAATAGAAAACATTTAACTATAAAAAGAATAAGTACGTAAAATACATCAGAAAAAAATAAAATGGACTAAAATCACACAACTCTCATGCTGGTTTAAAAGCTAAAGGGTAAAAATATGTTTTAAGATATGATTTAAAAGTCATTAAAGAGAGAGCCGTTTGAATAGCAAGAGGGAGCCACAGCGGAAAATGCACGATCACCTCTGGATTTTAAACGGGTTTTTGGTGACCACAAGAAGAAACTGATCAGCTGACCTCAGACACCTTGTGGGGGTGTACATTTTTAAAAGGTCTGACATTTATCGTGGCGCTAATCCATTAAGAGATTTAAAAACAAACAACAAAAGGGGACAAGCAGTAGAGAATGGATGGATGGATGGAATTCTGAAATGAAATGGAAGCCATGAAGGGATGCTAAAATGGGGGTAATGTGTTCATGTTTTTTAGTGCCAGTTAGAAGGCGAGCAGCAGCATTTTGGACTAACTGCAATCGAGCGATTGAGGCCTGCTTTATTCCAACCTATAGGGAGTTGCAGTAGTCCAAACGTGATGAAAGAAAAGCATGTATTACACGCTCAAAGTCATTAAAAGATAAAATTGATTGAATTTTTGCTAAAAATCTTAAAAACTAGATCTTAAAACGGAGTTAACCAGCTGCTCCAATTTAAAATCATTGTCAAACTTAAAACCAAGATTTGTTACTGTTGGTTTTAAATAAGGCATCAAGGAGTCCAGGTCACCTGGGGAGCATTCTGTTTGACTTTGGAGTCAAATAAAATGATTTCCGTCTTGTTTTCATTTTATGTTTGGATAGTTTACCGGCAGCCATGCTTTTATGTCCTCAAGACAATTTAAAAGTGATTTTAAACTTGTGTCACTCTTCTTTTTTGAAAGGGACATAGATTTGCTAATCATCTGCAAAAAGATGCTATGATATATTATAAAATATTTTTAAATGTGTTAAATGGGCAGACGGACTTGCATGGAAATCATAAGTCAGAGTAAGCTTTTTATTAATACATGAAATTGTAAATGGGTATTTTGTGGGTAGATTTTGAAATGTATTGTATTGTACTGTATTTTGTATATTATTAAAGTTAAAGTACCAATGATTGTCACACACATGTGTATTTTAACGGTGGGTCCCTGTCTATAAGATGTGTGTTTCTACGGATTACCTTTTCGCAGAACGGACTATGATATTAACAAAAGAAACAATAATGTAATACAAAATTATGTCTGTCTGTAAATAAATAAATAAATAAAATAAAATAAAATAAATAAATAAATTATTTTCTTATTTTGAAATTGCACTTTTGAGATTTTGGAGGTTTAAACTGTCCAATTTTTTTTTTATTTTTATGAAGTTACAAAGTACATCTGTATATCAGATTTGAGACATTTTCAATATTTACATGTCGATTGAACCAAATCGCGTTTAATTGACTTAGAATCAAATTCGAATGGATTTGGGAAATTGGCCGTGAAACCAAGCCCTACAGTAAAACACACTAAACCATTACCGTATTTTTGGAACAATAACCCACTACTTTTTTTCCCAAGCTTTGAACCCTGCGGCTTATACAAAGGTGTGGCTAATCTATAGATTTTTCCTCGTTAAGGGCTAATTGATGGAATGGACTGAGCAAAGATATCAAATAATGTACCAGGGTTGTATGGTATACCAATACTAATTAAGTATAATGGTACTAATGAATTAAAAACTGTACTAAACTGCCTCTGAAAAATATTATAGATGATGGCACAACGTCGTCAGGTCGTGACATTGCTGGTTTTACGAGCAGAGGCTTATGTTAGGCTACACACAAATATTACAATATGTTAATGTGAACTATCCATCCATCCATCCATCCATTTTCTACCGCTTATTACCTTTCGGGGTCGCGGGGGGCGCCGGCACCTATCTCAGCTACAATCGGGCGGAAGGCGGGGTACACCCTGGACAAGTCGCCACCTCATCGCAGGGCCAACACAGATAGACAGACAACATTCACGCTCACATTCACACACTAGGGCCAATTTAGTGTTGCCAATCAACCTATCCCCAGGTGCATGTCTTTGGAAGTGGGAGGAAGCCGGAGTACCCGGAGGGAACCCACGCATTCACGGGGAGAACATGCAAACTACAAAAGCCAAATTACAAGCCTATGTAACCTGCTTAGTTACTACTAAAATAAAACTTGTCTAGTATGTTCACAGTTATTTAATAACAAAATAGCTATCTGATGTCAGTAAGAAACGTATGTTTAACATATCATGTTATGTTAAAATAAAGCCAATAATGAAATTTCTTTGGGGTTCCCTTTATTTTGAAAATAATCAGAAAGTATAGAAAAGTATCAAAATACATTTTGGTACGAATACTTGTGCCAAATATTGTTATCAGAACAACCCTACAATGTACTAAAATGATCCACAACTGTTCAAACTCAAACGGTGTTTACAAAGTACAAGGAAAAATAATGTTGATAAACATATTGAAACTTATTTAAAAAGGAATGTATTAATCTCAGCAAGGATGAATAAAGACATCAATGATTTTTCTGTTTTGTGTGATCAGCCATTTTACTGCCACGTTGCAGGCACCTTTTGGAAACAGTTCAGGTATGTAAGTAAACATTTACAAAATTTTTCTGTGTAAATATTCATTTCACAATATATCTGCGGCTTACAGTCCAGTGCAACTAATAAATCAAAAATATATTTTTCTACTAACATTTAATGGGTGCGACTTATATGTCAGTGCAACAATTAGTGGAGAAAATATGGTAGGTGAAACAAGTCTAACGGCAAATATAGGTGGATTAATTTATTTTTAAAGGGCTCTAATTATGTTTAAAAAACGTATTTAAAGGATCCTAATGCTCTAACTATGAAAATGTTAAACATATTAACCAGTGGTGTGCCGTCAGGGCCAGTAAAGTCTTCTCTGCTGGCCTAACACAAGCAGAAATCATGATAATAATTAAAGATAAAAGTATTTTTCAATTTACTTTACCTAACTATCTAAAAGTTTTCATATTCTCTTCATGACATGTTATGTTCCTTCCAGCGCTGTTGTTTTTAGATTACAGTTTTTATCCGATCAGAATTCAGCTAGCTTATGTTGCCATGCTGTACGAAATCTGCGAGAGGCCTACAGAATCAACAATGTGGGCGTCTGTGCACTGTAAGTGAACGGATACAAACTTTGACAGACAGTTACAATAGCCAATCAGATCACGAGTTGTTGTCAGGAAGGCCATGTAGCTAGTCTAAGGCAGATATTTATAGTGATGTTATGAGCTAGGTAACATTACGAACTCCATTACCCAGTAGTGAAGAGCATGCGCAGTAGCCCCATTTAGGTTGTTGAATGTAGACATGCCGGCAGCTGGATGTTTTTGATGAGCACTCTGTGGAGTAAACTCAACTCAACCAACACGCCTCATTTGCATCTTCTATGATTATAATAAGCAACACATATATTTGCAAGGCCATTTTCAAGATGGATATTTAAAGAGAAACTACATCTTGTGAGACGATGTCGGTCAACCCCGGAAGCTCGAATGGGTTCTTCAAATTGTGAGTCCAAATATTTTATTTCTTTATTTTTTCATGTTTAACATGTTTTTTGCAATTTTAATTTTGACAGCACCACATAAGATATGTTTTAATTGCTAATGCGGGTTTGTTGATTTTCAAATATAACCCGTTTTGTATACTGTTGAGGTGGTTCAATGCCCACTACAGTGTAAATATGTTTCTGTACAGTATTTCTCCAGCAATGGTCATGTAGTGACATAAATGATGGTATTTTGAGAGGTAATCATTGAAGTCGGACATCACTGAAGGTGGGAAACGCACGGTCCGCCACTGGTAATAATAATCATACTTTGCGTATTTACCACAGTCAGGCCTGAAACAAATCGGGTACCTAAAATGAGGAACGACTCCATCACCTTCCCCAGCAATTGAGAATTAATGCGTCCCTTTAAGAACCACAGCTCCCCAGTTTTGCCAGCACTCATGCAGCCCAAGACCATGACACCACCACCACCACCATGCTTGACTGTACACACTCGCTTCACTGACATCTATTCAGGGACCGTTCCGTCAAATTGGTGCCTTTTGCATTATAATAAAAATATGTGATTAAAATATATTTTTATTAAATGGAAGTATATCTGGGAGGAGCTCAAAGTAAAGCCGCTGCTCCTCCACATTGAGGAGCCAGATGAGGTGGTTCGGGCATAGCTCGGTTGGTAGAGCGGCTGTGCCAGCAACTTGAGGGTTGCAGGTTCGATTCCTGCTTCTGCCATCCTAGTCACTGCCATTGTGTCCTTGGGCAGGAAACTTTACCCACCTGCTCCCAGTGCCACCCACACTGGTTTAAATGTAACCTAGATATTGGGTTTCACTATGTAAAGCGCTTTGAGTCACTAGAGAAAAGCGCTATATAAATATAATTCACTTCACTTCACTTCACATCTTTTTAGGATGCCACCCGAACGCCTCCCTAGGGAGGTGTTTAGGGCACGTCCAACCGGTAGGATGCCACGGGGAAGACCCAGGACACGTTGGGAAGACTATGTCTCCCAGCTGGCCTGGGAACGCCTCGGGATCCCCTGGGAAGAGCTAGACGAAGTGGCTGGGGAGAGGGAAGTCTGGGCCTCCCTGCTTAGGCTGCTGCCCCCGCGACCCGACCTAGAAAGAGCGGAAGAAAAGATGGATGGATGGATGGATGGAAGTATTCTGCTCATTTATCTCATTGTAGGAAATGAGCCAATACAGTACATATTTGGAGTAGTTCAATACTACGGGACAACTTCACGGTTGCTGGAATGCGCAGGGTGTACTTATTTGTGTGACTACTACTACCGTGAGTACTACTGTTTACATGGTACATGGAAAAACACATTTCCTCAGTGTTTGAATATAACGTATATTTAAAACAATTTTTGTGCCTACATTTATGACTTGGTTGAGTTCTTGCAGGAGCAGCTGTGTCACAGCAGCCAGTCCCCCTCCTGCTTCGGTCAAAGCGGGATAATAGTCGTAAGTCCTACACTGCAATTGAATCAGAGCGACCACAGCTGCTCTTATTACAGAGCGAAGAGGCAAGGAGACATGGAGAGAGTGAAGGGTTGTGTGCGTGTATGTGGGCCCTCTTCTGACATGACATGCACTTATAGTACTCAAGCCAACAAGCATCTGAAATGAAGCAGCACGTGCAAAGACACACACATTGATTACACTGAAATGAGCCAACAGCAAACAAGATACAGGTCACATGACCTGAAAGAATGAAGCGTAGGAGCACACCAATGAGAAATCAATAGAAAAAAAAAAACACAAAGGAGAACGTGACAGTTTTAAAATGGGATTTTAAAAGCTAAATCATGTTATCTTCTATAAAAGAGGACCCCACACAAACCTAGTAATAGTCCATCCATCCTTAACATTTTCTACCATGTGTTCCTAGTAGAGTGTAAAAGTGACTGCCGACACAGATCAAGGTGATCCTGAACAACAGCTGTCCTGCATGCTTGGTCGGCGTTGCAACAAAGAACCCTGCTTATTATGTGTTCACCACTGTGGTCGAATAACATCACTGAATTGGAGAGAACCTTCTAAAATATTGAAACACGGTTTGATAAAAAATTGATGTTGGTAGGGAGAAGCGGTGTGAAAACAGGACATCTGGGGTGAGGGGGGTCTGGGCTGTTGAAGGTGTGACTGTTGACTTAGTATTATTTATTGATCGGGTGCAGGCTGGCTGGCTGGGATGGACCTTTTCCAGCTATTGCTTTTTCCTCTTGTTATTTTCAGACAAGCTTTTACTTAACGTTACTTTACATAAAATGATAGTACTGGGTGGCTGTTTGTACGGTTGGACATAGTACAGTCCACCACGTCAATATAGATCATGGGTGTCAAACTCTGGCCCGCCGTTTAATTTAATTTGGCCCTTGAGGCAATATCAAATTAACATTAGAGCTGGCCCGCCGGTAACACCACATTCACCGCTAATACTCATACTTGCCAACCCTCCCGATTTTTCCGGGAGACTCCCGAAGTTTAGTGCCCTTCCCGAAAATCTCCCTGGGCAACCATTCTCCCGATTTCCACCTGGACAACAATATTGGGAGCGGGCCTTAAAGGCACTGCCTTTAGCGTCCTCTACAACATGCCGTCACGTCCTCTTTTCCTGCATATAAACAGCATGCTGGCCAAGTCACATAATACATGCGGCTTTCACACACACGTGCTTGTTCAACAGCCATACAGGTCAGACTGAGGGTGGCCGTATAAACAACTTTAACATTTTTACAAATATGCGCCACACTGTGAACCCACACCAAACAAGAATGACAAAACACATTTCGGGAGAACACCCGCACCGTAACACAACATAAACACAACAGAACAAATACCCAGAATCTGTTGCAGCACTAACTCTACCGGAACGCTACAATATACACCCCCCGGTACCACCAAACCCCGCCCACCTCATTTTTATTTTATTTTCGAATTTATTAGCCTGTGGAAAAAGTTAATGTTGATATTTACCTCAGAAAGCTACAAATAGAAAAGAGTCAATAACTTTTTAAATTAAATTTTATTTAATATACCACTGATATTTCTTTGTTTTTTGAAAGTTGATTTTGCACTATTACGTTGTATAAGCTCTGCCTGTTTGCATGGGAGGAAGCCCGAGTACCCGGAGGGAACCCACGCAGTCACGAGGAGAACATGCAAACTCCACAAAGAGAGATCTGAAGCCCGGGATTGAACCCAGGATTACTCAGGACCTTCGTATATTGAGGCAGAATAACTAACCCCTGTACCACCATGCTGCCCTATTTAAGCCTTGCTTGTTCAATATTCATTGCAAAACTTGTTTGGGTCCCTATTAAAAGGTTAATTTGTTCAACCTTGGCCCGCGGCTTTGTTCAGTTTTAAATTTTGGCCCACTCTGTATTTGAGTTTGACACCCCTGATATAGTTTGTCATATTTCTTGGGTCTCGAGATTTATATATAAAAACAAAAGTTAAATAGCCGCCCTTCATCGCTCTGCTCATCTCTCTCAGTGGGAGACAGAGTGCTATGCCGCGCAATGGCACTATTTAAAGGCATATTTTGAAAGCTTTTTGTGGAATCTGTGTCAGTATGTACAGTCGCGATCAAAAGTTTACATACACTTGTAAAGAACATAATATCATGGCTGTCTTGCGTTTCCAATAATTTCTACAACTCTTTATTTTTTGGGATATAGCGATTGGAGCACATACCTGTTGGTCACAATCAACCTTCAAGAAGTTTGGTTATTTTATGAATTTATTATGGCCCTACTGAAAATGGGACCAAATCTGCTTAGTCAAAAGCATACATACAGCAATGCTAATATTTGGTTACACTTCCCTTGGCAAGTTACACTGCAATAAGGCAACCACAGAACTTTCCTCCAGAAGGTCTCATCTTTGTCCATGTGATGTCAGAAAAAAAATTCAGTTTGGCCACAATACCCAGCAATATGTTTGAAGGAGAAAAGGTGAGGCCTTTAATCCCAGGAACACCATTCCTACAATCTATCATGGTGGTGGTAGTACTATGGTCTGGGCCTGTTTTCCTGCTCATGGAACTGGTACTTTACAGAGAGTAAATGCGACAATGAAAAAGGAGGATTACCTCCAAATTCTTCAGGACAACCTAAAATCATCAGCCTGGAGGTTCGGTGTTGGGCGCAGTTGGGTGTTCCAACAGGACAATGACCGCAAACACATGTCAAAAGTGGTAAATCAATCGCTAAATCAGGCTAGAATTAAGGTTTTAGAATCGCCTTCCCAAAGTCCTGACTTAAACGTGTGGACAATGCTGAAGAAACAAGTCCATGTCAGAAAACCAACATATTTAGCTGAACTGCACCAATTTTGTCAAGAGTGGTCAACAATTCAACCAGAAGCTTGCCAGAAGCTTGTGGATAGCTACCTAAAGCCCCTTATTGTAGTGAAACTTGCCAAGGGACATATAACCAAATATCCTATTTCTCTCTGGCACTCATCGAGGGTGGACGCTCCCCTTTCCTCTCTTTTATCTCTCCTGCTTGCTTCTTTGTCTTCTCTTAACTTTCTTGTTGCCTCTTTTTGCACTGCTCTCCAAATGTAAACATTGGAACTATGGGGTTGGGGGAACCTGCTGTCGTGACGAAGCGGTTGTTGCTGGACACGTGACAGACTGTTGGGGAAAGAAGGAGTGCCGCGTGCCTGGCGACCCTTTTCTGTCGAGGACGTGAAGATATCTATCTATTTGGAATTATGACAACAAGACATCTGCTGATTGGAGTAAGCGTTGCTCTGGTTTGTCGACAAATCGGAAGTTGCTGGCAGTCTTCAAAGTACCCCAAAGCTGCCACAAATGATTTGAGGACGCGGGAAGAACTGTGGATCACATTGGACTGTCTACCCCACAGTTTTTGAGGACCAGTCATACAAACCCCAGTTCCATATAAGTTGGGAAATTGTGTTAGATGTAAATATAAACGGAATACAATGATTTGCAAATCATTTTCAACCCATATTCAGTTGAATATGCTACAAAGACAACATATCTGATGTTCTAAGTGATAAACACTTTTTTTTTTTGCAAATAATCATTAACTTTAGAATTTGATGCCAGCAACACGTGACAAAGAAGTTGAGAAAGGTGGCATTAAATACTGATAAAGTTGAGGGATGCTCATCAAAAAATTATTCAGAACATCCCACAGGTGTCCAGGCTAATTGAGAACCGGTGGGTGCCATGATTGGGTATAAAACATCTTCACAAAAATGCTCAGTCTTTCACAAGAAAGGATAGGGCAAGGTAGACCCCCTGCGTGAGCAAATAGTCAAAACAGTTTAAGAACAACGTTTCTCAAAGTGCAATTGCAAGAAATTTAGGGATTTCAACATCTACGGTTCATAATATCATCAAAAGGTTCAGATAATCTGGGGAAATCACTCCACGTAAGAGTCATGGCCGGAAACCAACATTGAATGACCGTGACCTTCGATCCCTCAGACGGCACTGTATCAAAAACCGACATCAATCTCTAAAGGATATCACCACATGGGCTCAGGAACACTTCAACAAACCACTGTCACTAAATACAGTTTGTCGCTACATCTGTAAGTGCAAGTAAAGCCCTACTATGCAAAGTGAAAGCAATTTATCAACAACATCCAGAAACGCTGCTGGCTTCCGAGATCATCTAAGATGGACTGATGCAAAGTGGAGAAGTGTTCTGTGGTCTGACGAGTCCACATTTCAAATTGTTTTTGGAAATATTCGACATTGTGTCATCCGGACCAAAGAGGAAGCGAACCATTCAGACTGTTATCGACGCAAAGCATCTGTTATGGTATGGGGGTGCATTAGTGCCCAAGGCATGGGTAACTTACACATCTGTAAAAGCACTATTAATGCTGAAAGGTACATACAGGCTTTGGAACAACATATGCTGCCATCTAAGCACCGTCTTTTACATGGGTGCCCCTGCTTATTTCAGCAAGACAATGCCAAGCCACATTCAGCACGTTACAACAGCGTGGCTTCGTAAAAAGGAGTGCGGGTACTTTCCTGGCCCGTCAGTAGTCCAGACCTGTCTCCCATCGAAAATGTGTGGCACATTATTAAGCGTAAAATACGACAGCGGACTGTTGTACGACTGAAGCTCTACATAAAACAAGAATGAGAAAGAATTCCACTTTCAAAGCTTCAACATTTAGTTTCCTCAGTTCCCAAATGTTTATTGAGTTTTGTTAAAAGAAAAGGTGATGCAACACAGTGGTGAACATGCCTGTGGAAGACTTCGTGCGGGTTCCATGGTTCTTGGAAACATGACATCTTTATCAGGTTTGATACGTCTTTATTTTAGACAATCAACAGTCCCGTGTGCTTTTCAACCAGGGTCTTTTTAATTGTCTGTATCGTGTTATTGGACTTTTGTGCTCGTCACAGTTTGTCCATAACAAACACCATGTTCAAACATAAAGGTGTCCATATGTGCACTTGGCACCAGGACACCCTAGGCCGCAGTTCCATGATCGACTTTGTAGTTGTGTCATCGGATTTGCGGCCTTATGTTTTGGACACTCGGGTGAAGAGAGGGGCGGAGCTTTCTACCGATCACCACCTGGTGGTGAGTTGGCTGCGATGGTGGGGGAGGATGCGGGGCAGACCTGGGAGGCCCAAACGCATTGTGAGGGTCTGCTGGGAACGTCTGGCAGAGTCTCCTGTCAGAGAAAGTTTCAATTCCCACCTCCGGAAGAACTTTGAGCGAGTCACGAGGGAGGTGCTGGACATTGAGTCCGAGTGGACCATGTTCCGCACCTCTATTGTCGAGGCGGCTGATCGGAGCTGTGGCCGCAAGGTAGTTGGTGCTTGTTGGGGTGGAAATCTTAAAACCCCTTGGTGGACACCAGCGGTGAGGGATGCCGTCAAGCTGAAGAAGGAGTCCTATTGGGTCCTTTTGGCTCATAGGACTCCGGAGGCAGTGGACAGGTCCCGACAGGCCAAGCGGTGTGCAGCTTCAGCGGTCGCGGAGGCAAAAACTCGGACATGGGAGGAGTTCGGGGAAGCCATGGAAAACGACTTCCGGACAGCTTCGAAGCGATTCTGGACCACCGTCCGCCGCCTCAGGAAGGGGAAGCAGTGCACTATCAACACTGTGTATGTTGCGGATGGTGTTCTGCTGACCTCAACTGCGGATGTTGTGGATAGGTGAAAGGAATACTTCGAAGACCTCCTCAATCCCACCAACACGTCTTCCTATGAAGAAGCAGTGCCTGGGGAATATGTGGTGGACTCTCCTATTTCTGGGAATGAGGTCGCTCCTCGGTGGCAAGGCCCCAGGGGTGGATGAGGTCCGCCCGGAGTTCCTTAAGGCTCTGGATGCTGTGGGGCTGTCTTGGTTGACAAGACTCTGCAGCATCGCGTGGACATCGGGGGCGGTACCTCTGGATTGGCAGACCAGGGTATTGGTTCCTCTCTTTAAGAAGGGGGACTGGAGGGAGGGTGTGTTCCAACTATCGTGGGATCACACTTCTCAGCCTTCCCGGTAAGGTTTATTCAGGTGTACTGGAGAAGAGGCTACGCCGGATAGTCGAACCTCGGATTCAGGAGGAACAGTATGGTTTTCGTCCTGGTCGTGGAACTGTGGACCAGCTTTATACTCTCGGCAGGGTTCTTGATAATGCATGGGTGTTTGCCCAACCAGTCTACATGTGCTTTGTGGACTTGGAGAAGGCATTCGACCGTGTCCCTCGGGAAGTCCTGTGGGGAGTGCTCAGAGAGTATGGGGTATCGGACTGTCTTATTGTGGCGGTCCGCTCCCTGTACGATCAGTGCCAGAGCTTGGTCCGCATTGCCGGCAGTAAGTCGAACACATTTCCAGTGAGGGTTGGACTCCGCCAAGGCTGTCTTTTGTCACCTATTCTGTTCATAACTTTTATGGACAGAATTTCTCGGCGCAGTCAAGGCGTTGAGGGGTTCTGGTTTGGTGACTGCAAGATTAGGTCTCTGCTTTTTGCAGATGATGTGGTCCTGATGGCTTCATCTGACCGGGATCATCAGCTCTCAATGGATCGGTTCGCAGCCGAGTGTGAAGCGACCGGAATGAGAATCAGCACCTCCAAGTCCGAGTCCATGGTTCTCGCCCGGAAAAGGGTGGAATGCCATCTCCGGGTTGGGGAGGAGACCCGGCCCCAAGTGGAGGAGTTCAAGTACCTTGGAGTCTTGTTCACGAGTGGGGGAAGAGTGGATGGTGATATCGACAAGCGGATCGGTGCGGGGTCTTCAGTAATGCGGACGTTGTACCGATCCGTTGTGGTGAAGAAGGAGCTGAGCCGGAAGGCAACGCTCTCAATTTACCGGTCGATCTACGTTCCCATCCTCACCTATGGTCATGAGCTTTGGGTCATGACCGAAAGGATAAGATCACGGGTACAAGCGGCCGAAATGAGTTTCCTCCGCCGTGTGGCGGGGCTCTCCCTTAGAGATAGGGTGAGAAGCTCTGCCATCCGGGAGGGACTCAAAGTAAAGCCGCTGCTCCTTCACATCGAGAGGAGCCAGATGAGGTGGTTCGGGCATCTGGTCAGGATGCCACCCGAACGCCTCCCTAGGGAGGTGTTTAGGTAGGAGGCCACGGGGAAGACCCAGGACACGTTGGGAAGACTATGTCTCCCGGCTGGCCTGGGAACGTCTCGGGATCCCCCGGGAAGAGCTGGACGAAGTGGCTGGGGAGAGGGAAGTCTGGGCTTCCCTGCTTAGGCTGTTGCCCCCGCGACCCGACCTCGGATAAGCGGAAGAAGATGGATGGATGGATGGATGGATGTGTCGTGTGCTCCAGTTTCAACTGCCGCCGCCTCCCGACTGCGGCCTTTTTAACAGAACGACAGGTGATTAGATGACCACTTTCAGCTGTGTCATCCACTCACCTGTCGCCAACCTCGAAGCCAGCTCTGCCACACCCCGCTTCCTCGCAGGTGCCCAGGCCACGCCCACCACAATGCCCTTTCCCAACTACTTTGGCACGTGTTGCAGCCATGAAATTCTAAGTTAATTATTTGCAAAAAAATAACAAAGTTTGAGTTTGAACATCAAATATAGTTTGTAGTGCATTCAATTGAATATGGGTTGAAAATAATTTGCAAATCATTGTATTCTGTTTATATTTACATTTAACACAATTTCCCAACTCATATGGAAACGTTGTTTGTATTTGATAATTTAACTCGTATAAAAAAGGTCTATCCTACTGTATTAATAAACATTATATTTTACAAGCAAATGTCACATTTATACAGCCATTTAAAAAAAAAACTGTAAAATGAAATATGTTAATTCTAACAATCTCGTCACCATCTTACTCTCATATTGCAATTAAGACAAAGAAAAGTCGACTGATGGATTATTAAGCGAGTGCTTTGACGGACTCAGTGGCCACAAACGAGGCAGGTGTTGCTTCCGCTCACCCCTTTTACACCCCCATTTGTCTTCCGCCCCGACTGCTCTTTCACTGACAATTAGCACATGGCCATGACTTCATCCACTAATCGCAATGAAGAGAGCTGAGAGGTTGTGCAGGCTGTGACACAACATGGATGGCAACTCCTGGACTGACTGACTTGTTCTTTCTGTCTCTAATTTTCAATGGGCCTGCTTAAGCAACACTGCTGCTGTGCAGATGTCTTATTGCAAATGAATGCGGCACATCTTATCATTATTAGCTACAGTACTGATTTTTTCTCCTAAGACCCTGCACACGCATGTGTGTCCTCTGCAGAGAACAATTAGTTTTTTTGTGTTTTATCTATCTTTTGTCAAAATTCAAAATTTTGAAATTAATAGCCTTTTTATGAATCTTTGCTGTAATTGGCATTAGGATGATTGAGGTTGAGGTCCCACCTATAGATAATATTCTAAAGGATGGGGGGAGGTACACTCCTTTGTCCACAACTGCATGAGAAAATAGTCAAACAGTTTAAGAACGAAATTTTGGGATTTCAACATCTATGGTCCATAATATCATCAAAATATTTCGAAAATCTGGAGAAATCACTCCACGCAAGCGGCATGGCCGGAAACTAACATTGAATGACCGTGACCTTCGATCCCTCGGACGGCACTGTATCAAAAACAGACATCAATATCTAAAGGATATCACCACATGGGCTCAGGAACACTTCAGAAAAACCACTGTCACTAAATACAGTTGGTCGCTACATCTGTAAGTGCAAGTTAAAGCTCTACTATGCAAAGCAAAAGCCATTTATCCACAACATCCAGAAACGCAGCCGGCTTCTCTGGGTCCGAGATCATCTAAGATGGACTGATGCAAAGTAGAAAAGTGTTCTGTGGTCTGACGAGTCCACATTTCAAAATGTTTTTGGAAATATTCGATATCGTGTCATCTGGACCAAAGGGGAAACGAACCATCCAGCATGTTATCGACGCAAAGTTCAAAAGCCAGCATCTGTGATGGTATGGGGGTGCATTAGTGCCCAAGGCATGGGTAACTTACACATCTGTGAAAGCACCATTAATGCTGAAAGGTACATACAGGTTTTGGAACAACAAATGCTGCCATCAAAGCGCTGTCTTTTTCATGGACGGCCCTGCTTATTTCAGCAAGACAATACTAAGCCACATTCAGCACATGTTACAACAGCGTGGCTTTGTAAAAAAAAGAGTGCGGGTACTTTACTGGGCCGCCGCCAGTCCAGACCTGTCTCCCATCTTGATTGTGTGGCGTACTATGAAGCGTAAAATACGACAGCGGCTGAAGCTCTACATAAAACAAGAATGAGAAAGAATTCCACTTTCAAAGCTTCAACAATTAGTTTCCTCAGTTTCCAAACGTTTATTGAGTGTTGTTAAAAGAAAAGGTGGTGTAACACAGTGGTGAACATGCCCTTTCCCAACTACTTTGTCACGTGTTGCAGCCATTAAAATTTTAAGTAAATTATTATTTGCAAAACAAAAAAAAGGTTATGAGTTTGAACATCAAATATCTTGTCTTTGTAGTGCATTCCAATTGAATATGGTTTGAAAATGATTTGCAAATCATTATATTCCGTTTGTATGTACTTCCAACACAATTTCCCAACTTACCGGTATATGGAAACGGGGTTTGTGTATATATATATATATTATATATACACAAATATAATATATATATTATATATATATATATATATATATATATATATATATATATATATATATATATATATATATATATATACAGTACAGGCCAAAAGTTCGGACACACCTTCTCATTTCAATGTGGTACACAATTATTTACAGTGTAGATTGTCACTGAAGGCTCTTGAAGCTCATTGAGAGAATATCAAGATTGTGCAAAGCAGTAATCTGAGCAAAATTTTGAAGAAACTAGAAGTTCAAAGTAGTTCAAACTACGAGTGTTCACAAAGTAGACAGAACAATAAATATTATTAACATCTTGAACCCTTTTTTTATTGAGACAAAGATTTTTTATGTATTTAATATTGTATGCTTACTATGGTATATTATTTATTTGTTCACTGTTCTGTTACAGAGAACAAGGAAATTGTATAAAGTTGCTATGGTATGAAAAGGAGTAGGATTAAATAAACTGCTTATTCCTACTCCTTTTCGGACGTGCTGTAATGAAACAACTGGAATTGTGTGATGCTGAAACTGAACTGAACTGAATAGGTTACGGTAGTTTTGTATTCAAATGTGGTTTAAAAGTACTTTCTTTCTACTGATCTAGATGGTCAAAACGTTGAATGATTTTCACAGCTGTCGTTAAATAAAATGGTACATCCTCTCAAAATGTGCAACCTCCAACCACTGTTGGATGTTTTCTTCACGTATAAACAAATTGTTCACCGTTAGTCCTTTTAGCTCCCATTTGCACAGTCAACACATTTCAGATTAACCTTAAAGATGGTGCTGCATTTTTTTAGTTTAGTCTCCAGTTAACAGTTTAGGTGTGCTCTCAGCCGATAGGCAACTAAAGCTACATAAACAAAATTAATTACATTCTATTTGTGGCCACATGGTTTGGCTGCTGCAGCAGTTTCAGTCATTCTTCCTGCCTGTTTGTATTTGGGTGATCGATTTACAGAGCGAGACAGTCAATTTAGCAATAATAGAAGAGCTGAGTGGGGGAGAAAAAACAAGCATATGGTACATCTACTTGTGTGCGCATATAGCTGTGAATTGATTTGCAATTTTACTGGCAGTGCACACGTGTATGGGAGCATTGTGCAAAGAACTTTAGATGGCAACAGGCCCCTGGCAGGCTGCAGAGCCAATCGAGTGTTTGTGTTTATCAGTGTGTGCACAATTCAAGTTCAATGCTTTGATAAATGTAAGTACAATAATATAAAGTCAAATGCTTATTACCATTTGTAGGCTTTGTTTTTCCCTACAAATGTCACACCCATCTAGTCAATATCATGCAGTTTGAATCCTAATGAGTGTATTTGATGAGATCGTATTTGT